>NC_056525.1:232816629-232895428 GCF_019175285.1 Sceloporus undulatus
ATAATAATAATAATAATAATAATAATAATAATAATAATAATAATAATAATAATAATAATTTGTTTTATTTATATACCGCTATTCCAAAGATCATAGCAGTGAACAGCAAGTAAGCTAATTATCAAGTAAGCTATGACTGTTAAAGTGGTATCAGTCCACTACCAGTGGGTAATGCAGGGACTTTCAGCATTGTCTAATCTGACAGAGGCAGTGGCTCTTCAATGTTTCAGTCAAGGATCTCTCCCAGTGCCCTGGGATCCAAGGAATTGGAGTGCAAAATGTCTGCATGTAAAGAATGTGTTACACTACAGAGACTTGGCTGTTCTTCAAGTTTCTATGCCTTACACAATTGCAGATTAGGAGAATGCAAGTTTCAATAGTGTTTGCAGGAATTCCAAGCTACGCATAGTGATGAATGAAATGCCATTAATTTTTACAAAATGTTGATGGAGAGCAGGGACTCAGCTTAACAGCTTTGATAACATGAAAGGGCTGTATACAGTACACAGTTGGCCCTCCTTATGCATGGATTCCTTATCCATGGATTCAGCCACGGCATGAAAATATTAAAAAATATATTTGTTGCTGTTGTTGTTTTTGTTTGCCTTTTCTGACTTTTGGGGACCGGAAGGCAAACCTATCACAGGGTTTTCTTGGTAAGTTTCTTGAGAAGGGGTTTGCCACTGCCATCCTCTGAGGCTGACAGAATGTGACTTACCAAAGGTCACCAAGCGGGTTTAAATAGCCAAGCCAGGATTCAGACCTTCTTCTGTAGAGTCATAGTCCAATGCTCAAACTACTACACCACACTGGCTCTCTAAGATAGATAGATAGACAGAAAGACAGACAGACAGACATTCCAAAAAGCAAATCTTGATTTTACCATTTTATATAAAGGACATCATTTTACTACACCACTGTATTCAATGGTACATGAACATCCACGGATTTTGATATTCATAAACCGGGGGTGGGGTGGGGGGCTGGGACCAAACCTTATCAGATACCAAGGGCCACTGTATGCTGTATGAGTGTTTCTTCAGGATGGACAAAGAAAGACCTGGTGCCAAATGCTACTATTTTTACAGCCCTTTAGGTCCCCTGCATCACTGTTCTTCTGCCCTTCCCCCATGAATTCCCTTTCCTGAATTAGTCTGAATTAGTGATTCACCTGTTAAATGGGTTGCAGAACCTCCCTATAATGTTTTAGCAACAGCAATGTTGCTGGACTTTTATCACTTTACATTTTTGAATGCTTTCCCCCTGAAGGATAAAGTGGCTGAAAATTGGCTCCTAGATTTACCATAGGCGTCCAGCCCTGTTGTAAAGTATAATTAGTTGTTGTTGTGCACCTTCAAGTTGTTTCCGATTTATGGCGACCCTATCATGAAGTTTTCTTGGCAAGATTTATTCAGACTTGCCATTGCCATTGCTTTCCACTGAGGCTGAGAGCATGTGACATAAGCAGGGAATCGAACCATGGACTCCAGAGTCATAGTCCAACACTCAAACCACGATGCCCTCCAGTATTTCACAGATGAAAACCAGGGCATGCATGGCCATCAGACAGTAAAGATTATTAATGTGGAAGTGCACACAAGCTAGGAAACACTTCAGCAGTTTGCTTTTGCCTCAGGTAAATGGCAAGTTCCTCTGTTTGTCTACAGAGTTCAGTAAGTAAAAACTACTTTTGTACTTGGAACTCAGTTTGCAGCAACTGAAGTAAGCTGAGGATGAAGTGGGAAGAAAAGAGAGAAAGTGAGACATAATAAAAGTGGCTGGAAAAGTGGGATGGCAGGAGATTAATTGAGACAGTCCTTTCCAAATCAGAACAGTTGGAAGATATGAAGTATGGAGCTGTTGTTAATGATAAACAGGAGGCCCTTCAGTTAATCTTCCCTCAAATTGTTTTTGACCCGCCCCCCACTTAGTCCTCTAACACAAATACTGGCTTGAAATATATAATAAAGGTACAGAAATCCTCATATTTCTGAATTTTCTACTCTGGGTTACTACCTTGATGAAGCTTGTTATATTCTCTGATCATACATTTCTGTTGTTGAGTCCAAAATCTTTGCCTGTCTCTGTATATTTAGCATTACTCTTATGTCTCCACCACTTTTCCTTGTGACTCTGGGTGTAGTTAGTGTATCCTTTGGCATCAGGGTGTCACAAATAATGTGGTAATGCGAAGCTTGTTAACACTAATATGTGACAATTATTCCTGGCTGCTGCCAATGTGCAAATGTATTTAATAGCCACACTGAAGTGTGTTTATGCATTTTAGCATATGGCACTAGAGAAATGCTTCTGCATCTCCTCATGTTTTTTGTTTGCTATAAGGCCAAGAACCAATTCCACCATCTGCCGGTCTAAAACTGCTTTATGTTTTTGGGACATAAGTTAGCTACAGAATTGATTTTCTAGACTCTTTCTCATTTCTTTTTCTCAAGCAATTCTAGAATTGCAACTCTGCAAGGAGTTGTAGCATGCATGTATGTAACTCTACATACTTGTAGCAGAGAATCCCCAATACACAATTCAATGACAATTCACAGGATATTTTGTACCTTTTTTTCTTTTTGGCACTGATAGTGGCATAAAGGTAAATTGTGAAATGCAAATCATCATTGTGCTAATCCCTGCAGCCATGCTCCCAAGAGGAGTCCAAAAACATAGGCAGATCATAGCTGTCATAACCATCCAACTGTCTTGATTTGATGGGAATGGTCCTGATTAATCCTCTGTCATCCTGCTTTTCCAGCAACTTGTAACATGTCCCAGTTTCCCCTTTCCTCCTCCCACTTTCCTCCTTTGTCCTCAGATTACTTCAGTTGCTGCAAATAGGCTTCAAAGATCAAAACTGGTTTACAATAAGTTGACTTCACTAGGAAGAGAGGAGGAGAGGGAATGAAATCTTGCCCTTCTCTGCAGACTCAGGCAAAAGCTCTCATAGCTTGTTTGATGTTCATCATTAATAATCTTTGCTGCCCCATGTGTCCTGGTTTTCATCTGTGAAATGTTGATGGTTATGTGCAGCATCCGTACATCCCATCTCAAGAAACCTCAGGAACAGCCCACAAAAATATACTGATGGTGTAAGAATTGGCTCCTGCTCTGTGTCTTTTCTAGGTCTAGTGGAGCTGCTGGGTGAGCAGGAGAGGGAGGCGACTCACTTTCTCACCCAGCCAAAAGACCCAGAAGGCAAAAGACCAGTGACCGCTTGTGAGGGAGGGCTACTGCTGCTGCCCACCACCCCTTTTCGACCTAGACATTCATTTCAAGGGACTACTTTTACCTTTAGCTTTTAACTTCCAGAATCTCCCAACGTTTGCAGTCCCTGCTTCTTAAAATGCTTCTAGATGTGGCTTTTGTTGTGTATTTGTGTGTATCTGCTGTCTTGGTTGATTTTTATTTTCTGTCTTTTAATGGCTGTTTAAATAGTTTTAATTCTACAAATTGCTTAATTGCATTTTAAAATACAGTCGGTCCTCCATTTTTGTGGGGGAACCATTCTGGACACACCGTGAAAATTACAAAAAAAAGAGGAAAAAAAAGATACCCTTTATGTAAAGGGATCTCCAGTTCAAGGCAGAGTTAAAGATAAAGCATCATAATAAATGAGATAAGGGATCTGGGTGTGGTCCGTTTACAGTAAATGGCTGGGTTGCAAAAGGAATACAGATCATCTTATCACAGTCTCCCTAACGTAGGCAAGGGGTGTTGTTGTTGTTGTTGTTGTTGTTGTTGTTGTTGTTATATTTATTTATATCTCACTTTCCCACAAAAACTGGGACACAAAGCAGCTTACAAATTAAAGGAACAATACAATTAAAAACATACAGAAGTGATCATAAAAATAGAATTACTCAATTCTGTGCTAAAATACAGCTTTCATTAAAAGAATAAAATACAATTTGAAAAGATAATAGTGCTTAAAGACAGTATTTCAAAGTATACAAATTTTTTCTGATTTTGCATTCATCCATATCAATTTGCACATACAGCCGGTCCTTCTTATACACGGATTTTTTATACACGGATTTAAGCATACACGGTTTGAAAATGTTCCAGAAAAGTATAAATTTACCTTGATGTTCCATTTTTTATTAGGGACACCATTTTGCTATGTCATTATACTTAATGGGACTTGAGCATACACGGATTTTGTTATACACGGAGGATCTTGGAACCAAACCCCAGCATATAACAAGGATCCACTGTACAAGAATCTTTAGGAGAGACCATCTCTCTCCAGTTATGCCACTGCTTGCAATGAAGGAAGGATGTTTTCCTTTTCAGCTTGAAAGGCAGAGCCAGATGCTGTTCAAAGATTATTCAACAATGTGATGTCATTTGTCTCACAGGCTTAGACTGCATGAAGAAAAGATAATTAAAGATCGAAGGCATCACCTGAAGACTTACCCCAACTGCTTTGTTGCCAAAGAACTGATTGACTGGCTGATTGATCACAAGGAGGCCTCAGACAGAGAGACTGCAATTAAACTTGTACAGAAATTACTGGACCGTAGCGTCATCCACCACGGTGAGTGAAAAAGCATCATGCATACCAACATATCTACCTTATAGCTAGAAAGTATGGATATGTTTACACCACAGTTACAGGCTGAATATCCCTCATCCAGAATTCCAAAATCCAAAATATTCCAAAAACCAAAACTTTTTTCATGGACGGCTGGGATGGTGACACCGTTACTTTCTGAAGGATCACTGTACACAAACCTTGTTGCATGCACAAAATTATTTAAAATATTTTATAAAATTACCTTCAGGCTATGTGTATAGGGTGTATATGAAGCATAAATGAATTTTGTGTTCACACTTGGGTCCCATTTCCAAGATATCTCATTATGCACATATATACAAATACAGATATTCCAAAAATCAAAACATTTCATGTCCCAAGCATTTTGGATAAGAGAGACTCAACCTGTATAGCAGTCTGATACCATTTTAACAGTCATGGCTGCTACAGAAGCCTGGAATTTGTACTTTCATAATAGAGAGCTGTAGGTGAGTGCCCCAAAGCTCACTATTTCTAAGTACCTCACCAAGCTATGAATTTCAGGGTTCCACAAGATCAAACCATGACAGCTGAAGTGATATCAAACTGTTATGGTTTTAGTCTAGACACACTGTTTAGGCAGGGCTCAGGGCAGTCTTGGACATACATTGGCAAGGTGAATGTCATGCATTGTGTGTCCAATGCACAGGATCCAGTGTGGATCTCTCTGAAACAAGGCAGATAGCAGTTATATCTTCCCCATTACAACAGACCCCTTGTTGTTGCTGTTGATGCTGTTATTGTGTGCCTTCAAGCTGTTCTGACTTATGCTGACCCTAAGCAAACCTATCACAGGGTTTTCTTGGTCAGATTTACAGAGGGGGTTTGCTGTCTTCTGAGGCTGAGAGTATGTGACTTGCCTAAGGTCTTCCAGTGGGTTTTCATAGCCAAGATGGATTCAAATCCTGGTCTCCAGAGTCATAGTCCAGCACTCAAACCACTACACCACATCCTTAAAATCTGCTCCAGAGTGCTGGAAGCCCCTCAGAGCAGGCTTTGAGGTGTGGAGACCTACAATGACTGGAGGAGGAAAACATTTCATTGTGCTAGAGGATGTCTGCTAGCTCAATGTTGGATCTAGGCCAACAACCTCAATAAAGTCAATCTGGATTATTATTATAAGTGCTGCAGTATGTGACCTTTGTACAGTGCTTTTAAGTATTCAAAGCACTTTGTGTGCCTTATGTAATGGCCAAATGACCTGTTGTGCTATTCAGATGTGTAAAAAAGTAGTTCAGGACACTGGTGTTGTTAAAACATAGTAAAAGTTCACAATAATAATGCAGTTAAACTGTCAGTGGTGTTAAAAACAATGTAAAATACACAATTAAAAATAACAGCAATAAAGCTGTTTAAGAACAGTACAAATAAAGATCGTATGGCGCCCTACTAAAACTGTTTCTTTAAAAACATTAATTTCTCAAAAGCCTGCTGGAATTTAAAAATTCTTTGCTTGCCAACACAAGGACAGCAGGGAGGGTGACATTTTACCTTCCCTTGAGAGGAAATTTGAGAAGTGTGGAGCAGCCACTAAAAAGTCTCTGTCTCACATGCCTACTATACGTGTCTGGAAACTGGTGGAGTTGCAGGCCCCAGATGTGATGCTAAACCATCACTTGTTGTTATGTAAAACAGTGCTGTGTTTGCATATTTCTTCCGCCTGCCAGACCTTTTCTCTCAGTGCATTTTGATTTCCATTTCCAATTTCGCAGCCAGCTGGAGTTGACCCAAGACAACTTGCTGTCTGAGGCAGAGGACCCAACAGTGCAAACTAAAGTTAAGATTTGTTGTTTTTGTGTGCCTTCAAGTTGTTTCTAACTTAATGGCACCTCTAAGGTGAACCTATCATAGGATTTTCCGGGGCTGAGAGTGTGTGACTTGCCCAAGGTCACTGAACTGGTTTCCATGGCCCAGCAGGAAATTGAACCCTGATTTCCAGAGTTCTAGTCCAATGTTCAAACCACTACACCATGCTTGTTGACTAATGTACATAGTACCTAAAACCATAACATGGGATGTTACTTTTTGGATTACAACTTCAAAGGCATGTTTACAGGGGAATTCTGGGCTGTAGTCCAAGAATAAAATTTCTGAGCACTATCGAAAGTCAGCCAAATTAGTTTGGCACAAGTAAGAAAACCCAGTCAATACTTTCCCCTATTCTGGCAGGTAAGGTGCAACAATAAGAAATTAATACTGTAATTTCCTTCCTTTTTCCACCCTTGGTCTTCTGCCTGAGGCAGATTGATTACTATGACTAATGGTAGGGCCAGATTTCTGAAAAACCAAGCCAATATATGGTTTGCTCAAATTTACAAGCCCTGACCAAACTGTGGGAAGAGGGAATGTACAATTACTGGTTTTGTTATGTGGCATTTTGTTATGTGGCAATGAACCATGTTTGGGCTGAGCTGGCCTATGTTCATGATATTTAGATGCATACAGTGAGAACTATGGTTAAAGGTACAGTTTATGCAAACCAGATTGTAAATAGTCCTCCTTGCCAATAATTTCTGGCAAGACAGAATTACTTCCATGCTACTAGACAGAGAAAGTATTGTCAGCTGGAATAGAATTGATTCTTTTACTATCTATGAGACAGTATGTCTCTTTCAGACTGCTGATATGCCAGAAGTAATGACATATGGTTTACTGGGTCTTGTGTGATATGATCACGGCATTGGACTAGAACAAGGGAGACCTAAATACACATCTCCCTTCAACCAATAAAACTAATTGGGTGACCTTAACTCACTAAATATCTCTCAGACTAATCTCCTTCACAGGGTTGTTGTTGTTGAAGAACACTATGGGGAGAACTATGGATGGTCACTGATCTTCTGGTGGGCTTCATGTAAAAATCTGTTTACACTTTGAAGGAGCAAAATGCTGGATGAGGTTGGCCTTTGGTCTGATCCAACAAGGCTCTTTTATATTTTCATAAATGGATTAATGATTTCCAGTAGTTTTTGTTGATGTGTTTGAAAACCTGATACTGTAATATATGTTTGTTTGTTTATTTATTGTTCTTTGAACCAGCTTTGTTTCTTTTTGTGATTGTTTGACCATTTTGTGATTGTTAATTCCAATTAGAGTAAATCTGGTAATGTCAAGAATTACTTAGGTTTTATTGATTCAATGGGTCTACTCCAGTTGTACCTAATAATTGCATTTACAATGATGGCTTGTTGGTGTTAACATGCTTTTAAATGGACTCTAAGCTATAGCAACCCATCATAGGATTTTTAGGTTTGCTTTTCTTTTGGCAAGATTTACTCAGAAGAGGTTTACCATTGCCTTCCTTTTAGGCGCAGAGAGAGAATGTAATTGGCAGAAGGTCATCAAATAGTTTTCCATGGCCTCTCCAGGATTTGAACTCTGGTTTCTCAGATTTGTAGTCCAATGCTCAACCCACTATGCCACACTGGCTCCATACAGTGATGGGTACAGGAAGCTTTAATCTGTTGCATGCAAAGCATTCAGCATTTCTGATTTCCTGTTTGTTTTTACATTGCAGTTTGTGATGAGCACAAGGAATTCAAGGACCTCAAACTCTTCTATCGCTTTAGGAAAGACGATGGAACATTTCCACTTGACAATGAAGTGAAGGCATTCATGAGAGGCCAGAGAATATATGAAAAGTAGGTTCCACAAAGTATGCTGATAATGAGAAGTGGTCATCTTTTAAAATAATTTCTGATATTCAAGCCAAAGATTTACAGAAATACAAAATACTTAACCCTCTCCGCCCCAGCCCCCGTCCCACAGCTTAAAGGCTGTCATTAGTACATCTTCTCTTCACTCGCAAATTATTCAGTTTTCACAGGACATGTATGGCCAAGAGCCATTGAAATCTGGTCAAACTGCAGCAGTTTTCTTTTGCCTAAGCCTACAGGAAAGGACAAGATTCTGCCTCCTCCTCTACTCTCCCCACCACTAAGTTAACTGAGTGCAAACTACATTTGCACTTTGAACTCTTTGTAGCAATCAAAGCAAAGACGAAAGGGGAAAGTTTGAGGAAGAGAGACAAAAGTGGGACATTTTGAAATTAGCTAAAAATAAGATACTTTGTAAACCTTTTAAATAGTTTGTTCAAAAATTATTATGATCATAGGTTATTATATTGTGGCAAATAGATATAAGGCAAATGTTATGATATGACTGTGTGATGTGATCTATAGATTGAGTATTTATTTGTATATAGCAGAAGTATCAATAAAACTGAAATACTAGTAGCTGAAATGTGAGACAATCTAGGATAACATTTGAATAGACCCTGCCAGACTGAGATAGTTGAAGTTATGAAAAATATATAAAATAATACAGAGAATACTAAAAAGACAAATACTCTTTAATAACAAACTAAAAATTATCCTTAAAAATAATTAAAAACAAAACAAAACAGAGTGGTTTCAAACTACAAACACTTTGAGGAATGACATTTTTTAAAGCTCTCTGCTGAATTAACGTGATGTTATGTGAAGTTTTTCATATACTTATGAATAGGAACAGCAAAAATATGGTAACTACATTCACAATTTTTTGTTTAATAGCATATTCTTTCATTCTCATCTGCTTTCTCCACTTTCCCAAGAGAAAAATTTACTAAAATTAACAAGGGAGATGAGTCTAGAGAGCATATAAATAAGATTTGAAACAGATGACTGCATGGAGATACAGAATCTCCTGTCAGATTACGCGGGTTAAATAACAGAGGGAGTTAAGTCATGTCCTCTGTTTACAACAAGGACCATGCCATTTTTTTTGCTAGACTATGAGGGTTTACTTGTAACTTGATGGTGCTTCTGGCAAAGAGAAATGAATAAAATATGCAAGTTGACATTTACTGCAAAGTGATGGTACAAAAGAGGAACATACATGTCACTGGGCAAGTTGGATGAAGTATTTTGGGATAGGGCAATCCTCCCAGCAAAGTAGGGGAGGCTATTTAAGATGGAAGCAATTGGCTGAGATGTTGTGGTTTGATTATCTTCAGCTGATATTATTTCCCTGACAATTTGAAGCCTATTTTGGAAAAAAGATTGGGAAGAAAGATCTGAACAGGAATAAATATACTTTGAACATATATTGAGAATGTATTGGGATTCAAAGAGGCTGATTCAGTGTGTGTGTAGCTTCCCTGCAGAGATTTGAGGGTGGTACAACTGTGAGAAAAAGTATAGGTAGTGTGTACACTATTTTTTTTCTTGTCCCTCACTATCATCTCTAGTAAAATAAGCTTTCTTTCTGGTATTTCGGAAATCTGCAAAAACCTGTTTAGCCAGAATTGATAGTGGGACAAAAGAAATGAGTTTATATATTCCTTAGCCCCAGCAATAGTTCTGAACTATCATTTCAACACTCTTAAAAGTGATTGTTTTTGTCTTCTGGGCCTGAAGACATTTTCATTTTTAATTCTTGCCTGCAGTGGAAAAACTGTGTGAAAGAAGACAGAAGCCATAAACCTCTGAGAAAGTTTCCAAAGTCTGTAGCCTGACTCCTTAAGTAGAGATTTTGTGACACCAAGAATAGCCAATAGAGTATGACCAGGAGTTCAACAGCTAGAAAACAGGCTATGCACCATATCTTTTCCAAAAGACACCTCCTCCCATGTCTATCCAATTTATAAATGGCATTTTATTTAACTAACAGTCTGTCTCTAGTGTGGCAGCAGCAAGGAATAGTCACCCCACTTTAAATATGTCAAGCAAGTGACTTGAAGGAACCATTGGTGGAATCAGAAGGGGATGTGGGAGACAGAGACACAAAGATGTGACTGTTCACCAGACAGGAAACTCTGTCCCACGCCTGTCTATCTTAACACACAGAGGTGAAAGTAAAATCGGTATATCATGGGGTACAATAGTGGACTGAGATTTGGAAGATTCAGATTCTAATCCCTACTGGCATTGGCTTTGGGCCGGCCACTGTCTCTCAGCATGCCTTAAAGGGTTATTATAAGGACAAACTGGGGAGGGGAAAGCCAAGTATTCTACCTTAAGCTCATTCAAGCATCCATGGTTTGAAAATACCTTGAGTTTGCCATTTTATGGAAGGAACACCATTTTACTATCAATTGTATTTAATGGGACTTGGACATCCATGGAGTTTGGTATCCATGGGGGGTCCTGGGCCTACTATAACCACACACTTGTTTATCTGTGTGGAGTTTGGAAACAATATACAGTCAATTATCCATGGCTTAAAAATACTTAAATATATACATAAACTCCAAAAAGCAAATCTTTATTATGCCAGTTTATATAAGGGACACCATTTTACTACACAATTGTATTTAATGGGACTTGAGAATCCACAGATTTTGGTATCCACGGGGGTTCTGAAACCAAATCCCAATGTATTAGAATAGTGTGCTATGTTAGTTTGTTGTGGGGACCTTGTGGGATTTTCATCCAAGTATGTTTCACTATATTCTATTTCTGTCCTTCCTCCTCCCCTCCATTCTTTCTTACTAATGCTGCTTTTGTTTATGGTAGCCAGTAAAATAATTTATCCTTAGTTTCTAAATGTCAAACAGAGCAAATTGGAGTGTATGCTGTGTTTTTGGCACACTGATGTAATACCACATTTTTCTTTCATAAATAGTGAGGGAACTACAAGGATAAAAGGCTGTGGTTCAAGTTATATGTTCTAGCTTGGAATTTTGCTTAAATGGGACTGGAATGATGCTCTTGGCCCCAGCAATGAAATACATATAGTTTTTTGGATGTGCCTTTCCCACCCTCTTTAAACAAAAGGACTTTAATTAGTGTGTGGCAGCTCAGTAACTATTAATGAAAATCAGGGCTTTCAATGGAATGTTCTGTCTATGGCTTTAAACCAGCAAAATTCTTAAGTTTTAAAAAAGGGGGATTTCTATGCTCAGAATTGCACACAGCCTACATATCTAGAAAAATTTTAAAAATGAAGACATATCTGCCCACCTCTGCTCTTTATGGACACAGGGAAAGTCCATTAGCCCTGTGGCAACTCTCTGGTGAAAATCCTTTAAGCTTTACAATTAAGGTGGAAAACTAGCTGAATTTTGGGCTGCATCTGCAGTGCAGAATTAATGCAATTTGATACCACTTTAACTGCCATGCCTCAGTGTGGTGGAATCCTGGGATTTCTAGTTTTGTGAGCTATTTAGCCTTCCACAAGCTACAAATTACAGGATTCCATAGGATGGAGCCTTGACAGTTAAAATAATGTCAAACCACATTAATTCTGCAGTCTGGCAGCAGCCTTAGATTCAAAGTGCTAATGAAGATGTCTGTAACTATGTATAACTATAGTCCTTAAAAAAAATCTGTGAGTTTAACAGTCATTCCCTTCCCACATAGAACCTTATCTATTGTAGACTTCATAGGCTTTGTAATTTCTGACAGTGTATTTATTGTAGGCATTCTGAGCCACTTTCCAGAGTTCTGAGACTTTAAAATTTGGATGAAATGCAGTATATTATGCTTTAAGGAATAATGCGATATTAAAAGGAAAAATAGATTAGATGATTTAGTAGGCTGTGCCCCCCCTCCATTTCAAAGATTCCCCTGTTGTTCTTTACCATCAGTTTCCATGCAATATTTGCTTACTAAGAGGCTATGCAGACTGCCCCTTTTTGAGCCAAATTGGGGCCACGGCAACCGCATGCTGCAGCCCCAATCTGGCCTTCCAGGGTGCAAAAAGGAGCTGCAAAGGGCATGGCAGCAGCGTCGGAGGAGTACCATGATGCCGCATGCTGTGTGGAGCGACACGTGGCATCATAGTGCTCTGGGGTGGAGCTGGGCTGTTCATCGTGGAGACGCTATGCTCCAACTCCACCCCCAGCCAGCCCAAAGTGCCTGTCTGAAGAGCCCCTAACCCAACAACAATATTTCAGATTCAGAAATCCTTGCTCTTTAATGTAAGACATAATCATTTGTATTCAAGAAGTGGTAAAAGAAACATAAGCATGTTTTGATTCAAAACAATGAATGCAATTGAAGGTAGCAGCAAGAAGTCTTAAAATAATAGACTCATTTCCTTCTTTGGTACCTTTCATCCCCATCCCACAGATCCCAGGTTCCATCCCACAGGTTCCAGGTTCTCTCAGCTCCAGAGTAAAATTTTACATGTTATCTCTCAGCCTAAGAAGGCAATGGCAAACCATTTCTTGCCAAGAAACATCAGGAATAAACTCTTATAAAACATGGCCACATAGCCCGAAAAACCCACAAAAAACCTATAAACTATGATCAATTTACACCAATCCCATGAATGTCACAGAGTTTTCTTAGGATATTACCGCACAAGTCCCATTCTCATCACGGTTGGACTTGTTAAAGAAAACGGAATTATCCCCGTTTGTGAGCAGCCATTATCGCATTTGTTTTGGAAAGCATTTTAATTAAGTCTATAATTTGTAGCTCCTGAAGTCATTCATGATCTGGAACAAAATTACCTTTTGCTTCCTATATGCCACAGGATTTTGCAAAGTACTATAGTTCTTAAAGGTATACCAGCACTAAACCAGAGTTTGGTTCTGTTTCCTCACTGTCTTCTTTTTAAAGAAGTACCATAAAAATGTTTACATTAGAGAAAATTGCATACATCCATGCATAGATCAGCAAAAATAATATGAAAAGAAGAATATATATTATAGGAAATTTTCTCCAAAGACATATACCTTTTTTAAAAATGTAAAACTTCTGTAGAATAAAACAAGACCACCTCAAACTGTAATGTGGAGATAAGTTGGAACAGATTCATGCTTGAAAAATGTGAATATTTCCAGAAGCAAATGAGACAGGTTTGTTTATCTCTACATTCTCCTATTACCTAGCAGCTGGAAATATAATTCCCTCTTTCCTTTTTCTGTTAAGGTCAGATCTCCACTTGACACCCAGAACATTTTGTCCCTGGCTAAAATTAAGGACTTATTAATTGTCATTACCTGCAAATGTGTAGTACCAAAGCCTGGTTCTTAAAAAATGAGGAACGTGAATTAAAAGATGTTCTACCTGATACATGACACACACACACATACAAAAAACAAACAAACCCTGATTTGGTTAATAAAGAGGTTTGAATGCTGATTTTTAGCCCAAGGAAGAACTACTTAGAAAGACATTTTACCAAAAGAAGAACATTTCTTTGTTTTTTTGTTTTATATTGGAAAGAATAAGGAATTAGATGCTCTTCCCCAAAACAACCCCATATATTCTGAGCTTCAGTTTCAGGTCAATTTATTTATTCTTTCTGCTAAAGATGTTCTACTAATGTATCTTAGCATGTTTTGGCATACAACGTTTTGCACTAGCCGTAAGCCAGCATCCATCTGGTTCTACTCAAATCAGCATTAAGTCAGGAATTTTATATCATCAGGGAATCTTATAAGTATCTTCATCATTTTTGCATTTTCTTTATTGAGAAGGGTTTTGAGCACGTATTAATTCATAGCTGGGAATGAAATTTAACCAAATTCATAGGCTTGCTTCATTTTTTGAGCAAGGCATTCATATATATTACACACATAACACACATGGAAAAACTGGGTTTTGAAAAGTTAATAAACCTCATGTTTATTTAAATATGTCCCTACATTCTGGGAGAAATTTTACTTCTTGAAACTATTGATTGATTGATTGAAATATTACATATCAATCTAAATCTGTGGGTGGCTTGCAATAATTTTAAAATTTTTAAACAGTTTTAAAAATACATATTCTGATGAATGTATAAATTGGCTCTCTAAAAATTTGCATCCCACAAAGTTTTCCTTTGATATTAGGATTTATGGCTTCATTATGACACATTTTCATCCCAATGTGGTTACTGAGAATTTATACTTTGTTTGAAGGGCCAAGCATACAGTTGCTTTAATTACTATACAGATTTATTATGATGTCAGTGACTGGTTGAATTTGAGTTGTGTTAACTCTGCGATGTTGCAGTGGAGTTGATTTGGGCTGCTTGTTTCAGCATTTTTTCCTACCTACTTACATAAGAACAGCGTGTCCCATGAAGACTAAAGGTTTCCTTCATGATTGTCAAAGGACCCTTTGGGAATTTGTTTCTATTTTTCCTTCCTCCTTTCCCATCATCACTGCATGCTTACCTTACATCTGCACTTGTTGCGACTGTTGAAGTTTGTCCACTGTGGAGACATAAACAGATTAGTCACTCCAACTTTATTTCTAGTTCTCTCTCCAAGAGCTAGTGATTCTAATAACCTCATGAATAAGGCTGAATCTTATTGAGTAAGAAAAAGTGAACAAAACTCTGCCAAGACCCCAAATTAAATTGATTTTGTACTATGCAACATTTCAAAGGCATAGACTGAATCTGCACTGCAGAAATAATGCCATTTGACAATGCTTTAATTGCCATGGTTCAGTAGTATGGAATTCTGGGTTTTGTAGTTTGCTGTGGTAATGGAGGTCTCTGACAGAGAAGGCTAAATCTCTCACAAAACTACAAATCCCACAATTTCAAATCATTGGACCAAAACAGTTAAAGAGGTATCAGACTGCATTATTTCTGCAGTGCAGATTCAGCTGAAGTCTTTGAAATTTTGTAATGATTGTTATCATAGCTTAAAACCAACTTCATTTGGAGTCTTGGCAGAGTTTTGTTCACTTTTTCCTACTTCAGAGCATACCCTACTTGGCTGGGTATTAGTGAACTGACCAACAAGTGCCAGTTTATTCCCCATTGAAATGTTTGACACAGAGACAGTTTTATTATAGATTTAAATAAGTCACATGTAGAGTTTGGAAAGCCAGGTTTTTGGAGCTAATTTTTCATTCTTTAAAAAAAGAAAAGAAAAGTGGAGCATAGAGCCTGAAAAATAGCTTGTTAGAAACCATCTAAAATGGTTTGCTACCACTTGTTATGTTGCTTTTGAAGGGTGTATTTTGTGCCCCCCCCCCATTAAAAGAGAATCACTCATTGGAAGTAACTACTTTCCATTAGATTCCTGATCTTGTATTACATAAGAGTAATGGACAGATAGCCACTGTGGAAATCCTCAAGGTGTGTTTGCAACTTGAAACATGCAGTTTTTCAGTAGACACTCCTAGTTCAGCAGCCGTAGAGCTGGATCTTGCTTTGTAGTCATTTATAATAGCTGTCCAAAAAAAGGTATCCTCAGTAGCATTGCCAGCTGATGCCTTCCATGTCAGTGGGGCAGTGATTCTGCTCCAGGTTTTTGGCCAGCTTTAGAAGTCAGTAACTGCCACCACTCAATAGGCGTCTGTAGCCTTCCTCATCTTGTTAGTAAGTTTACATATATGTTATATGTGTGTATCACAGCTACTTTTTTATTTTTAACTTATGTACTGACTTAGGAAATACTAAAAACAAAAAGGAATGATGTCAGGAGAGCAGAAATCACAACAGAAAGGACCACAAATAGCAGAAAATGCTATTCCTTTTGGGGCATTCTTGTGCTGCTTGAGTTCTTTTCTGTTGTGGCTTCTGCTCTTGTCAGAAATAATGTGAGAAGACTGAGTCCCCATGTTCTACCAGCTTTTCTTCAATGGTCATGTGCCTGTTTTGTGCACGTACACAAAATGCATGCTGGGGCACAAATTATTATGAATGCAGCATCCCGGAAGTGTTATCCATATAACATACCATATAACACAACTTTCCCCTACCCAGCACCATATGATTTGGAGTACAGTTCTGATAGCCTCTAATAATTGGCCATATGGGCTGCAGGTGCTGGGAATTGTAGCTGAAAACATCTGGATTGCAACAGATTGGGGAAATCTGGTATGAATCTTTGAACTTGGACCATGAGCATGCAAAGCATATGTTGTACTACTTAGTTCTTCCTCCATTGCTAGAAGTGATATAGGGTGGTCTTGCACTGAAGAACTCAGAGGTTTGGTATCAATCTTTGCTGCAGTAAAGATTGAGAGAGTTGGGCACAATTAGCCTGGTGAACAGAAAACTGAGGGGTAACATGACTGAACTCTTTAAATATCTAGAGGACTGTAATAGAGAGGAGAGTGTAAGGAAATGGTTTTAAGTCACAGGAGGGTGATTTCGGTTCAACGTTAGAAGGAATTTCTTGATGGTAAGAGCAGTTTGGTAATGGAACCAATTACCTAGAGAAGAAGTGGGGATTTGTTCTCTGGACATCTTTTAAAAGATGCTGGACAGCTCCCTCGTGAGGATACTGAGTCTCGTTCAATGATTTCCAAACTTTAGTCCTCCGGATGTTTGGAATTTCAACTCCCATAATTCCTGACTATTGGCCAAGCTGACTGGAGCTTCTGGGAGTTGAAGTACAAACACTTGAAGGACCAAAATTTGAGAACTACAGCTCTAGTTGGAGCTCCTGCATTGAGCAAGGTGTTGTATCACGAGCCTATGTAGCCTATTCTAAGTTTGTAATTCTATTATTCTGTGATTCTATATGTTTATAGTCTTCTACGATGCTGTTGATTGAACACACAACCTTTGGCATGCACAGTCACTGCCACTGATTTACAGTCTCTCCCAGTCCTGGAGCACATGTACTTTTCTTTGTTAATCCTCCCAACAGCACTCTTAAATCCTAGCTCAAAGCAGTCACTTGAACTGCTTATGTGTTTGGCCCATCCCTTTATAAAGTCAAAGGAACATATAATCAGAACCTTGAGTATATTTCTGGAATTTAATCTACACATGTGCACTTTGCCTTCCCCTCCTTTCTTTCTTTGCAGGTTGATGAATACTGAAAATGCACTTTTACAGGCCAGGGAAGAGGAAGGCATAAAATATGAGCGTACATTCATGGCATCTCAGCTTATTGATTGGTTGATCCAGGAAGGGGAGGCCACCACAAGACTTGAAGCTGAACAACTTGGCCGTAGACTGCTAGAGCATGGAATTATACAGCATGGTGAGAAACATGGTCTGCTTTAGAATAGATATAAAGAAACATATAAGGTGGATCCATAATTTAACATGTATTGCTTAATCAAGAGGAGGAGAAGGTTTCTTCTCTTGAAGACCACAATATATCGGAGGCCACATTCTAGTAGTTGGCAGGATCAGAGCTAACAGTGGATAAACCTATTCCTTTCTCTTTCTCCCCCTGACACCCCCTTCTTTCCAGAGCTTAGAATGTTAGAACTTTTAATTTGTTTCATCTGAAAATTCAACAAAGCAGAACTCCTGTCCCATGCCAAACTTTTCCAGGCTGCACACCGGAATGCTAGTTTCATGCAAAACCTCTTCAGAGCTGCAAACAAGAGCTCATTTCACTACAAAACTTTCCCAGGATTTAAGTAGTTTTTATTTCCAGTCTTCAGCCGTTGATCCAAGAAAAAGGCAGAAGAATAATGGAGTAGTGCTTACTGATCATTATGGCAAGAAATCAAGCAGCGTAGGCTTCACTGAGTTTAAAGTACATTGTATTAAGCTGTATACCTTTTCCTGGGGTCTGTGAAGTACATAATGCCATCTTGTCATAAGCAATGTTTTGTACATCCTTTTCAGTGCAATGATAAATTATGTTAAAAATCAATGCTTCTCTCCCTTTTCTCCATATTAGTAATGTCCATCACTTTAAAAAAAGAAAAGGGGGGGAGGAAGGAAGGAAGGAAGGAAGGAAGGAAGGAAGGAAGGAAGGAAGGATTAAACATCCATCTGTTTTTGAAAAAGGAAGAATTAAAACAGATTATCGATGATTCAATTGCTGTAGTTGCTGCAGGTTTGAAATGGTTAGAGGACTAGCGCTGAAGGAAGAAGACATACTTTGCTTCCTCCTGCCACGCTGTGACTTTATGAATCTTCTTAGGCTTCGGTTATCATCAATATTTTATTACCTGAGTAATGGAATAAAAATTTGTGAGATAAGGCTGTTAGTCTCACTGAGGCTACAAGATTGAAACTGAGTTCATGGAGAAAGATTTTTCTGCTTCTGACTATCTTACTTTGTGTTTTATTTATTTATTATTTATTCATTTATTTAATTTTTATGCTGCCACTCATAAAACAGGTCTATGGCTGGGCCTTTTGTATGAACCAACACCAGGAGCCTCAATCACCATAATCTATTTTCCCCTGTGGTGCTTAAAACTCTTGGCAAGTGCTCTCAGTCCAGACCTCTAGCCAAAATCTTTATCCGTCCCAGCCACATGTTAGCGAGAAAGGAAGTAGAGGGAGAAAGGGGAGGGGTGTGTGAGGCAGGGCAGGAGACACAAGTAGAGATTGGGAATAATTAAGAAAATCCTGTTGTTTTAATTCATTAGCCCCCTCTCCCCCCAACATAACAAGGGGAATGGACTTCATGGAAATTAGACTATTTGTTTGGCAAAATCCATGAAGACTCTTTGGAACAATTCCATACTTTCCAACACTTCACAGTTGAGCACCAGGATATGTGTGACCAAGCAACATTAACATGTGGTTAAATGGACAAAGGTATTAATGAGGAAGACCACACAAACTAAGAAAGGCTTTTGCCTAATCCCACTGGGAAGTGTAAAATTCTGGCCTCTCCTCTCTTTTCCTTCCTGTTGAGTTAACTATATTTGTGCTTTGAACTCAGTCTGCAACAATTGAAGGAGGCTGAGTACAAAGGGGAGGAATGGGAGGAAGAGAAAGAAACTGGAATATTTTAAAAGCAGCTGAAAAAACTGGGACAGGAGAGGAATAATGGGGACTATCCCTGCCAAACTGGGGCAATTGGAGGGTATAAGATTCATCCGAGAACCAATGTGGCATAATAGTGATTTGAGTGCTGAAGTATAACTCTGGATATCAGGGTTCAGTTCTCCACTCAGTTATGGAGATCCCCTGGGTGACCTTGGTTGAATCATACACTCAGCCCCAGAAAACCCTGTGATAATGTGGCCTTCAGATCATCATAAATTGGAAATGACTTAAAGGCACACAACAACAAACAGTTCATCCCTGTTCAGTTCTCTACAGTAGAGAATCTTAATGGGGCATTAATGGAGTAGTGTCCTCACTACCACAAAATATGGAGATCAGTACACGCTGCCAAGTGAGAGCATGGTCTAACAAAATGTTTTTAACAACAGAGTCCAATTTAAAACCATAGAATGGGATTTCGTCTTAGCTGCCCAAGGCCCCACTGCTGCTAATGAGACTGAATCATACTATGTCTGTTGCCAGCAGAAGTCCATTTTTGTAATGTGATAATTTATTTATAGGCTTTATCCAGCATTTATTGTCCTGTATTTACTTGTAGCAGGCTGTCTCCTCTTTCACTCACTGTTGCCCTTTGGCAATACCAGTACTTGAAGGGATTGAGTTACAACTGGCTCAAAGAGGTTTTGCTTTGGTTTTTAATCTTACATCCCTTGGACTTGGAATGGAAATAAGGCTGCAACTCCTGCCAGTTTACATCATAGTTGTGCAATTACTCTTGATGCTAACTTCTGATTTATCGAGTGCCAACTGCTAAGGGCATTGCATACATAGAAAGCAAAACTCCATTGCCTCTCTTCAGAACACAATCCAGGTAGGAAGACAGACGGGAGAGGTAACATAGGGTGATGAAGAGAAACAATGCAAAAGTGGGAAAGTTGGTGCAGAGTTTTGATTTGCTGTGTGAATCCTATACACAGTTTGAATAGTAGTCTGGTCTGGCCATTGCCCCCAGAAACCAGAAAAGTTACTTTTTTGGTTTGCAACTCCAGGATCCTCTAGTTAATGCATGCTGGTTGAGGGATACTGGGAGCTGGAGTCCAAAAACATAACCTTTTCCCTGCTCTGCCTGCCTCCACACAGGCTGCCTGCCTTTCAAGAACAAAAACAAAGTAAAGCATCACAGTGGATGTTTGTTCATTCATCCATCACTTAATTAAAACAAAACAAAGCAAAACCATTCCAGGGATTGAAAGGAAGGGGAGGCAGTTTTTAAACATCAAATCACCAGTCATGGATCCCATGAGTTTTAAATGTGCTGCTACATTCCTCCCCTCTCATTTCCTTCCTCCTTTTTACACTGAACCAGAACATCAATCTATTTTGCTAGTATTGCCAATATTGACTGGCAGGCACTTTGCAAGCTTTCAGGCAGACTTCTTTGTTGCCTTGACCTGGAGATGTAGGGACCAAATCTGTGTTGCAATGTTGAGTTACAGCCACTCCTTGTGATTACCACAAAGACCATGGGCCAATTATAGTGCTATGATTCCACTTAAACTATCACAGTTCAGCCTATGGTTTCCTGAGATTTGAAGTGGAGCTAGGAGTGTTTAGAAGTCTTAACCATGGAGAGTATTGTACTTTAACAAACTACAAACCCCAGCAGCCCATAGGATGTTGCTATACTAGTTAAAGTGGAATTTAGTGCAATAATCATGTAGTCTGAATGGTCCTGTGTCTTAAACAAGCCTCATTTTAAGATATTTTAAAAGAACATGAGAGCCAGTGTGGCATAGTGGTTTGAGAGTTGGACTATGATTTTGGAGTCCGGGGCTCGATTCCCAGCTCAGCCATGAAATCTACTGGATGACCTTGGGCAAGTCGCATGCTTTCAGCCTCAGGGAAAGGCCATAGCAAACCTCCTCTGAACAAATCTTGCCATGAAAACCCTATGATAGGGTTGCAATTAGTCAGAAATAACTTGAAGGCACACAACAACAACATTTAGAGAAGAGTGAAACATATGCCTGTGTTACCCTGAATGTGGACCTGGCCTGAGTAGGACAGTCCAAAACAATATGCTTACTTAGGGGAATTATGTTCGCTCAAATGTGGTGGCCAGGTAATTTACTCTAGTGGATGGATCCCAGTGTATACCAAGTCCAGAGGTATATAGAACTCCAGAGGCAGACATCCAATGATAATGAGTTTTATTTAAATGGGGAAATCAACATCCGTGCGTGAAACAAACAACCATACACACACACACAAGGACTACAAAATCAGGTGTTAGGTTGGAATAGAGTAAGGCTTCACTAATGGTGATACTGCACCTAAACAGATCTTGATTCCAGTGCAGATGGTCTGGAAACAAAAAGAGGACTCAGTCACTGCTGGGACAAATGGGGGGGGGGGTGATGAGCAATAGAGGTGCTGAAAACCGGCAGAGATTCTGCCTGCTTACTGGACTAAGTGAAGACTGGCTAAAATGTTCTGAGATTTATACTAAATAGGTGCCTCAGGTGTAGATTTCGAGGGGTTGAAAGACCAAATGGTCTTGAAATTCTTTGAAATGGGGTTTGAAATACTCAGGAAATACTTTGAAGTTGTTTTCCAAGGTGGTGACGCTGAGGTGTGAATGGGTAGCAATGCACGCATATTTCCAGGCAGAGAGGATTAGCGCACAAGGTTGCCAGTGCTTTGTTTATAATATATCTGCAGCCCATTGGTCTATAGTGTTGAACCGCCTCACCTCCTCCAAATGTCCAGAATCAATCAATCAAAGCTGAGGACCTTCATGCAACTCCTTATGCTGACACTGTTTTATAGTAATGGTGTCCACAACAAGGTCATGGAAGGGGTGTCCAGCCTATGCTTTATTGAGTTTCTGATATCAAAAGAGGAGGGGTGATGGGAGACTCCCCCCCTCCATGGGCCTAACACCTGCCACTCAAGTGGTAACAGTTGTGGGGTTTATAAATCTGCTTACCATGCCAAGGTTCAGAAGCATGGCCACATTCCAGAGCAAGGGTAGGCAACCTTTTTGAGCCGGGGGCCGGGTTGCTGTCCCTCAGACAACTGGGGTGCCGAAGCCAAAAAATAAATAATTAATTAAAAAAAAATTAAATATATAAATAAACCAGGACAAATGTAGGACAAAATTTTCAAATGGAAGACACTTTTTTTAAAAAATGGAGGACACGTGAAAAAAATTGCAGATTTTTTAAAAAATGTTAATATAAATGCATGTTTCTGAGGCTTCTATAGACAATTGCCCCCCAAAGGCCCCGGCGGCAATCGGCGGCAGGACCAGGCTGGGGCCGGTCCCAAGGCCTCGCCAGGCCGCATCCGGCCCGCGGGCTGCAGGTTGCCTACCCCTGTTCCAGAGGGACCATCCTCTGCCTGCCTTATTGTGAAGCTTGGGGAAGGAGACTTAGGTTTTATCTTTGTTACACTGTGCTTTGAAGTTATTTAGGGCATGGAAAGTTATGGGGAATTACCCCTGCTGTTTCACTGTGTTTGGAGGTGTTCTCACATCAGAGATGCAAAGGGATCTAGTAACACTTTTGAGACTGAGAGAAAGAAGCTGGTAGCATGCCTTTTTGTAGACTTGAGCCTGTCTCCTCTCATGCATAGAGACAGCTGAAGAAGTAGGCTCAAGTCTACGAAAACCCATGCTCCCAACTTCTTTCAATTAGTCTCAAAGGTGCTACTAGATCTCTTTGCATACTGATTTTCAGACTAATACTTTTGTATCACATCAGAGATAATACACTTTCCCTCCTGCAAGCAACCACAAATTTTGGCTGGACCCCAAGGCCATTGATTAGTTCATACCACAGTGTTCTGGCTGAAGTTAACCAAGGTTTCTCTTGGCAAGGCAATAATGGTAACACCCTGAAACTGAAGCCAACAGAGCTTCATGCAAAACCCTTGTTTCAGTTTGATGTTAGTAATGGAGCGCTTATTGAATTCCCAAGGATTTGGGGATGAATAGTGGTTGTATAAAATCTGGCTAAGTCCTAGGGACTAAGCTTTTCAATTCTAGTACATTGCCAGTAGGAAATTTGCTTTGAAGGAAGATTTCTTTTTCTATAGAGTTCATTGTAGTTTCCAGGGCTTGGAAGTAATATGTAAAGAGTAACTCATTATTCTTTTTTTTTTAAAGTACAGTAATTGGATAACATTTTTACTATTAAGCATTTAAATAGGAGTGGCATACATTTTAGAAGATAAAATTTTATTCATTATTTCAAAATAATACTCTGGGAAATCATTTTGGAGAACTTCTGATTTGGGGTCATTTTTCACATTTTTAGTCATTTCAAAGCATTAGGAACACACTGGAAATAAAAAGCAACAACCAATGATTTACTTTTTAAAAATAAAAGTAACAAAGTGAAAATGTTAGCTTTCACAATTAACATTTCCAAGTTCTGCTGCTTGTCTAAAGTAACCAAATCTATTTGTTATTCTCAGCCTCTGAGATGGAATAATCATGGATTTAGCGGAAGCAGATAAATACAGCATCTGTTTTAATTACAACATCTGTACATTCAGGAAGTCTAAAACAACTAGAAAATTAGAATTCCCACCCCGTGCATCCTGTTTCCAAATTGCAGGCTTAATTTAAAACAACAGCTGCTTAGTATTCATTGTATTATCTGTATACTGTAATTTTTACGGTACATAATCCATTCTATTTGCAAGTAAAAACTATATATCCTTTGGCAAATTGACTTTAATTTCTAAGGGCCATTTTTGTTGTTGTATGTCAGTGTCATCAGAATAATTTAAATTAACACTAATTGGTATTTCATCTGAGGCCTGGAAAAAGCTAAATGTGACCTTTGGCTAGTAACTGAGTATAAAATACAAATGCCTTTGCTTCCCATAGATTGCCTTTATAAACAGCTGCTCAAGTATATGATAGAACTTGGTTATTTTTACTTCTGAATAAGCATGATGATCAATAAAATGAAGTCTGCTTCCCCAATTAAGTTGCTAGCAAAGAACTGAAAGATATAAACTCCAAGGTTGGAGTATAAATGTTGATATATTTATCTTGTAAGTCTTGACATAATATGATGACAGTGTTTTGGAAACTTAGGCTGTTGAAAAGCCTGTCACAAAAGAGGTCCCACCATTAGGAAAATTGAACCTACTGGGCAGCTTCTCAGTACATCGTTTCCCCATCTTGTTGTTCCTGGGTTAGACAGCATCATGGTGTATAAACAGATTTTATTCTAATTGCAAAACTGGTGCAAAGTGGGGGGTTTAAAATGTTTGTTTTGTTTCTAAGGAGAAAAATATGTTATCAATAGGAGTGAATGGGAAAAAAATTACTTGTATAAATCAAAGGTGTGTGATATGACAGCTGAGGTGAGGGAATAAAATTGTTCTTTGCTCATGGGGATCAAGGACTAAATGCAATTATTAGCACCAGCTAGAGCAGATCCACTGATCCAATGGGACCTACATTAGTGAAGAGTTACCAAACTCCCATAATGGGTCTACTTATAATAAGCCAATCTTGGATCTTTTTACAAATCTTATCACATGTTTATTGAAATTTTAAAACATACAATGACATACAAAACATATAAACATTCAAAAACATACAAAGCATATAAACGTTCACACTAAAACACTGACCCTTCCCTGTTTCCCCCCTTAATACATAGCCTTCCTCTATACAGCCAAACCTATTTATGACAAGTTGACAGCTTCCAATCCCATCTCACCCTTCCTTATTTAATTAAAATAAAGACTTCCCACTTCTCTTAGAATATCATTAAAAATCATAAATATTCCTTGTGTTGATCTACTTTTTTACTTTCTTCCTTTTTTACTTTAAAGTAACAGCTATTATTTATCTACTTTAACTTCATTAACTTCATTGTCTTCATTCATCAGCATTGCTTTCTGTGCTCAGGTTGTGAAATACATACTCCACCAGCTAGTTTTCAAATTCATAAGTAGTTATTTCCCCTTGATACCTTTTCATAAGTTCTATAAAGGGTCCTCAAGTATCTAAAATAAATTCTAGTATGTTCATTTTCACCAAGTTGGTTCATTTTTCCATTTTGGCAATTTCAATTAGTTTTTCCACCCATTCCATATAATCCAGTAATATATTCATTTTTCAGTGTCTTACAAACACCACAGACCTAATTAAACTGTAATTTTTCTTTTACCCTCATGACTTATCAAATTTAACAAAAATATTTCCAGTTTCAAAGTCACATTAGATCCTATTATCCTTTGTACCCATTTACTAATTTTAACCCATTTTTTAAAAACTCTCTTACAGCTCCACTACATATCAAAAAATGAATCAACTTGGCTCGTTTCGGCATAGCCCATTTCTTCGGGACACTAAACCAGACCTTTGAATAGTTACTTTTTGGGACTACAACTCCCACAATCATCCTGGGGTATTCTAGGAATCTTAATCCAAAAAAGTTATTCTGAGAACTGTAGTCAAAAAGAGTCCCCCCCCCCAATTGTGGATGAAAGCATAATGAAATGTTAGGAGAAAAGGGTGGAATATTGGGAACTGAATTTGATACAGAGATGGAAGAATGCCAATAGCTGAAAGTCTGGATTGTTAACATCAGAGTAAATATTGCTCAACTGATGCCACAATTTTTAAAGTGCATTTGCAGATGCCAGACAGAACTTTTAAGTGGAACAGGAAAAAGCTCTCTAATATGTCTGTTTCTTTTGACGCACAGTATTTATATTCAGTTGGGAGGAAAAACTGGAAGTGAAACCCTTTTTCCTATATTCAGGATGATAGTGAGTGTGGGCCTGTGCAGACCGGCCATTAAGGCTGTCTTGGGGGCAAGTCGGGCATGGCATCCATACAACGCACGCCCCAACTCCACCCCCATGATTGTGTGATGCCACACACTGCTTCACACAGCACATGGCATCACAGCACTCCTCTGGCACTGCATTTACATGACACAACACAAAGGGACACCTGGCTTAAAGCCATGGTGCCACAGCTATCACACCCTTTCCAGGGAGCAAAAAGAAGACACTTTTGCGGCTCCTTTTTTACCCTGTAAAGGCCAGATCAGGGCCACAGCATGCAGTTGCCATGGACCCAATCTGATGAAGATGAAGGTGGTTGCAGGCTGCCCCTTAAGGTCAGTCTGCACAGCCCCTGACATTGTAAGGCAGATTCAAAGATACAGGTTTAATGGGGCAAAATAGGTGATTAGTTCATAAATAGGGGCAACAATACATTGTTCTATAATTTTACATGTGAATAAATAAACCAATAAAGTGTTATATGCTTTTTAAAATTTGGCATTTAGATAAATGTATTCATAGAAGATTCATGAACCATGAAAAAATATGAGAACATGCAGCATCCAAAATACTCTGATATTTTACATAATCACAAACATTTGATAATATGATTTATGTGAAACCTGCTTTCTAAACAATTATTTGGAGATATTCCAAAGGAGAGAAAGGAAAAATAAATTTAACTTGCTCCAGTCATTTGCCTGGTCAGATCAAGTTTGAAAATAAGGGTGGTGAAGCAATAAGCCTCACAAAAGGTTACCATTAAAAACAGAATATAAACAAACAGAGTGGTTCCAAATCAGAAAGGGAGTGAGACAAAGATGTCTTTTGTCACCCTATTTGTTTAACTTATATGCAGAAAATACTATACACAAAGCAGGCCTAGACTCAGAGAAAGGAGGAGTGAAGATTGGAGGAAGGAGTATCAGCAACCTAAGATATACAGATGACACCATAATACAAGCAGAAAGTAACAAAGACTTGGAACAATTACTAAGGGAAGTCTAAGAAGAAAGTGCTAAGGTGGGTTTAATGCTGAATATTAAGAAAACTAAAATAATGACCATGGAGGATCTACACAAATTCAATATAGACAATGAGGAAATTGAAATAGTTAAACACTCCCCATATCTGGGATCAATAATTGATCAAAATGGAAATTGCAGTCAAGAAATCAGGATTAGGACTGGAAAGGGCAGCTATGAAAGAACTAGATAAGACCCAAAAGTGCAAAGATGCACAATTAAAGTGAGCAGTGTTCAGGCCATTTGTATTTTCCATTACCATGTGTGGGTGTGAGAACTGTTTGGAGAAATTGATAGAAAGAAAATCAACTCATTTGAGATGTGGTGCTGGAGAAGAGAAGATACCATAGATGGCTTAAAAGACAAACAAATGGGTCCTGAAACAAATCAGATCAGAACTCCCTCTAGAAGCCGGGATGACTAAATTGAGGTTTTTTGGGGGGCACATCATGAGAAGACACATCTTATTAGAAAAGATAATAATGTTTGGAAAGACAGAAGGCAGTAGGAAGAGGGGAAGATCACATGCCAAATGGATAGTCAAAGAGGAGATGGCCCTGTCTGCAGGATTGAGAGCGTCATCAAGGATAGGGTGTCTTGGAGATGCCTCATTCATAGAGTTGCCAGAAGCTGATGTTGACTTAAGGACAGTTAACAACAACATCTGTCATGGTGAAGAACAGAGGTGCTTTTTTAATAAAATTAAAATGTACCACATTGCTAGTGCCACGTTGTTAATACACTACTCTCAGTAACTAAGTACTTTTTAAAAAGTTATGACTATCATCAATATGTTATTTAAATTCCCCCCCCCCATTCACTGAAATGGAAAAATAAGTAACCTGTGCAGCAGAATGAGATTACAGAATCAAAATTACAAAAAGAAGAAAGGAGGCAGGAGCTTTTTCACACTACATAATTTATATACATATAGCATATACGTGTGTGTGTGTGTGTGTGTGTGTGTGTGTGTGTGTGTATACATATCCTGAAAACAAAATCACATTCTGGAAACTGCATCATCCCTGAACTTTAGGGTTTTGTTTCTTTCTGTCCCCACCTACAGACCTCTATTATAAGACCATCTATAGTAGCAAGTACATTTCTATACTGCTTATCAATGAACTAGCACTCCCTAAGCAGCTTACAATGTGTAACCCAATTGCCCTCTCAAGCTGGCTACTCCCTCCCCTAGTGTGTGCTTGTGTTTGTGACAGAAAAAAGGTAGTTGATAAAGGAATTTCAGCCTTATCTGAAATTCTGATATCTGGCATATCAGAAACTCTACCTGATAACAGGTGCACCCAACTACACCAAGCATAGCTGTTCTGGCAGACACTGGGCAGTATCATATTAATGGTTTGCATGCACATGTATCTTTTTTTGCAATGAGGCAATAGCTGTTTGTACCCACCCACCACATCTGTGAAGGCCTGGGGGAGGTAGCTGATGCTTAGTCATGGAGGAGGAAGGCAATTCAGATCATGAAGATGCTGCCGCTTTGGGCTGAGAAAACAGAGAGTGCCCTTCATTTGCCAGTGGACCTTTATTTCTTCCCCCCTCCAACTAGAGACAGCTGCATCCACTGAATTGCCTCTCCCCTTTCATTTCCTCCCCACCAGTAAGTAGCTGCTTTAGCAGGGGCCCTTCCTAGGGTCTGACAGTTGCTGGGACTCAGGGAGCTATAGGTGGAGTGTTATGCTCCATGTGTTCAGTGTAGGATTGTCCAGATGGGTATTTCCCATCTTGTGCTACCTTGAAATGCCAGGGAGTGAATCTGAGGCCTTCTACATTCACATCATGTGCTCTGTCACTGAACAGCATACCCTCCAACTATCCCAGTTTGACAGGGTCATCCCAATTTCATTTTCTATTGGCCCACTTTTTCAGCTGCTTTTTAAAGGTCTTGGTTTCTTTCTCCTTGTCTCACTTTCCCCCTTTGCCTTTGGCTTACTTCAATTGCTGTTAATTAAGTTCACAGTGCAAAAATAGTTTGCACTCAATTAACACACTAGGAAGGAGAGGAGAGGACAGAATTTTGCTCTTTCAGGTAGACTCAGGCAAAAGCTAACTGCTGCAGCTTTTCCTAGTTTGTGTGCTCTTCCGTATTAACAACTTTGGTTTTCTTCATTTGCTGAATACATGGTGCAAAGATAGTTTGCACACAGTTAATTCAGAAGAGAGGAGAGGAGAGACAAAGGAAGGACAGGGTGCAATCTTGCCCTTCTTTGTAGACTCAGGCAAAAGCAGGCTGCTGCAATCTCTCCTAGCTTCTGTGTCCTTCCCCATTTATAATTTTTCTGTCTTGAACACATTTCGATGTTGCTTGGCCAAATATGTTCCCATTTTCATCTATGAAGTACTGGAGGGTATGGAGCCATGGTTTCCCTTAACACAGTTATGATCTCCCCCTGCACCCAATTCCCTTCAGTTATTGTAACGTGTATTCAAAACTATGGCCTGTTACAGACTGCCAAAATAAAGCTGCTTCGGGTCTCTTTGGAGGTATGCTATTTAAATGATGCATGGGTCCTAAGAGTCCAGAGGTCGCGCCAAGGCCATACTCCATTCCTAAGCACTGGAGTGCAGCTTTGGTGCAGCTTCCAGATTCTTAGGATGAGTGCATCATTTAAACAGCATACCTCCAGAGACCCAAAGCAGCTTTATTTCGGCAGTCTGTAACAGGCCTATGAGATCACTTGGTCTCTGTATAATGAAATCAGACACCATCCGTGGTGTAATTAGGATCTTGGAACCAGGAGATGAATTGCTACAAAATGTAACATCCTCTGCAATTTTTATTTCAAAACTATTCAGCGTAATGAAGGCCTTAAGGGAAAATTGGAAAGTACACCTGGTGCTTCATGTTGGCACTGAAGCAAACCAGAAAACTGAAATAAAGGCATTCTAAGACAGAGTGATCCTGGATCCTTGGAAGCTCTTTAATAATGATAACGGCATGTGGCAGGTGCAACTGGCAGAGAGAGTGGCAGATGATCTGCCTGCACCTGGAATAACACAGCCTTAACTGCTTCAACCTTTGCCTGTCTTTCTTAACTTCATTATAACAGCCTGTCCAATTTAAGACTTAGATGTTCCAGTTTGGCCCATGTGCGTGTCCACAATGATCCCTGCTAGTAGACGGGAGGGTAGGGGGCAATATTAAAAGTCCACAGCAAGGTTGCCACAATTGACACAAAGAGAGACACAAAATACAATGTTTTTGTGCATAAAAGATAACATCTTGTGCAAAGAAATATAACTGAAATGCAAGAAATCCCCAACAAATATGCTAAAACTCTTGAAATCTTGCTCAGCAGGGAGAAGACTTTCATTTCATATGCAAGAGTGAAATAAGCAATCATCTATCTATCTGTCTGTCTGTCTGTCTGTCTTGCCATTCCACCAGTAATCGCACAGTACCAACAAGGGAGATAGGTTAATTTAATCGATCATTGGCACTCTGCAATTACTGCAATTACATTCTGCTGTGTGCTGCAGATAATTGCTGTTCTAAACTGAGCCTGGTGTTTGCTTTCACTATCATAGCATGTTGTATAAAGGTGTTTGTACACTATATTGTAGAATAGACTCTACAATGTAGAGGGATTGTTGTTCTTGGCACCAAGCACTTTCCTAGGCCTGGCAGAGTACTTTTTCAGATATCATTGCAGGTGCATAGTGTACCTACCTAGTTCTATTAAGCTATATTTGCATTAAGTCTGAGCTGTGGGGAAGAAGCGATCAGAGAGTACAAGTACAGCAATTAGTATATCAAACCCTGTCCTGACTTATCAAGCCTGATCTTAATATTCAGCAGTGAGTTCTCTGTGGCCCTGTCAATCAGTGCAGAGCAGTGAGATATTGGAGGGAGAATGCCAAAGCAATGAAATCTTAGAGTGCTGAGAGGCAGATGGGAGTTGTAGCTCTTCACCTCTGGCTCTAACTCACCACCTTGTTATGCAGCGGTGCTGACCAGCTTTGATCAGCAGAGTTTCAGAGAATAGGCTGAAGACCCTGACAAACTCTCCAAGCCTTCTCACTCTTCTTCCTCAGATGTCTCCAAACTTCTCCAGGATTCTGCTGGCTCTTGTATCTTCACTCAAGACACCAGACAACTCAGTAGTCTTATATAAAAGATCTACTTTATTCTACTAATACTATATGCCCTACAAACCACAATCTCTACAATCTCCAAACTACTCCAACTACCCACAAAATACATTGGCAAACATAGCAATTATTATAGCCATTGTTAATCACCACCCACTAGTCAGTTTCCACCCAGTGGGTGTGTACATTCATTTTGATTGGTTCACATAGTTCAACTCATACTTAAGACCAACCCAAGTATTTCATCATTTCACCTTGTACACTTAATGAATCTCAGGTGTTTCCAATTGTACATTCTACAATTCTGTCCTTGACATTCAAGACTTCTAAATTACATTAGCTTTTTCACCTGTGTGGCTTCTTAATTGCTCTTGCTTAGTCATTGTGACTTCCACATACATGTTTTATTTCTATTACTGTATATCCCATGTTGCATTTTCCTTAACAATATTGTGGTTATAAGGTTGGACTATGACTCCCAGGAGATCAGAGTTCAAATCACTCCTCGGCCAGGAAACCCACTGAGTGATCTTGGCCAAGTCATACTCTCTTGGTCTCAGAGGAGAATAATGTCCCACCACCTCTGAAGAAATCCTGCCAAGAAAACCATATGAGCAGGTAGCCTTAGGGTCACCGTAAGTCAGAAATGGCTTGAAGGTACACAACAATGACAAACGCATTTTTTCAAAGAAAAGATTATGCCATCTGCAAGAGACCCTTCTTGATTTGACATGCAAATGGAGTGATGGCAAGGCTTTCAAGTATCATTCTTGCTACTGACAGATTGGTGTAATGGATCCAAAAATGAAGCAAATAAAGAGAGGCTGGATTTCATTTGCTTTGATTAGTGCTAGCAGTTAAATAGTAAAATAGTGATTAGTGCTAGCAGTTAAATAGTAAAACCATACTGCAACCTTGTGTGCATTTCTAAATAAAAGCAGAAGGTTGCTTTTCACTTGGCAAAACACATTTTTATTAAAATCCAGTATACCTTACATACTGAGCCTATACAGTTAGAAGTAAACACTACTGAGTTCAGTGGAGCACACTCCCAGATAAGTATGCAAAGGGCTGTACAGTAGTTATTAATTTTTAGCTAGTGGTTTGTTTGGCTTGCACGCATGGTATTTTTAAACAGTGTTAGCAATTTTGAGCATAAATAGTAAAGCAAGAAATGAACATCATGATGTGAACTTCTAGAACAACTTCAAGGTTAGGATTTTAAAAAACATTTTTGAAGTAGGAGAAGAGAAATTATATAAAAGATTTAGGCCTTCATTTTAAAAACTCTCCATCTCTCTGCACCTGGATAAAGCCCAAATCAGTAATGGTCAGTATGAGGGTGATCATTTGTAAGTTTTCCATCTAGTTCCCCCTGGATTTGAATAGACAAAAGGAAATTACTTCATAACTGCTAACATTACTTTTTGTAAATGTAGGTGCAATTGCAGTGACTATCCTTTTGTCACATAAAGACAATGGTTGCATGTGTCTGGGAGGACCTCTTCAGACCATTGTTCCTCCCATACCTAAACACACACATGTTGGGCTGCTTGGAACATCATAGCCTTCTCCCTAATTTTATATCCCAGTAAAATGAGGGCTTTCTAATTTCTGTTTCATTCTCTCACCCAGTGTCCAACAAACACCATTTTGTAGACAGCAACTTGCTCTACCAATTTCGAATGAATTTCCGTCGGAGAAGGAGGCTGATGGAGCTACTTGCAGAGAAGTCCCGCCAGATGCCAGAGAGTCATGATAGTCCCTTTTGCCTGCGCAAGCAGAATCATGACAACAAAAAACACACCAGTTTCCTCTCAGGTACAGTATCTGTTTGATTTGAACTAGAGATGTCTGCTGGAACCCTGTATCTCCACAGGTAAAGGTAGTAAGAGGAATAATGCTATTGTATTATTATCTATTGTATTTCCAGCATAAATGTTCACATTATGTTTCTATGCACAATTCAAAATGCTGGCGATTTCCTTTGACATTTTGATTTGCTTTGGGGCCAGAGTTATATTAGGGGCCATCTCCTTCATATTATCCTTCCAGCTGCATAGGATCTGAAGCAGACACATTTTCCTGAGTCCTGCCTACCATGCTAGCATGCTTTATCAGGATAAATGAAAAGGCCTTTTGGGTGGTTGTGTAAAACCATTGGGATATCTTTCTCTCTAAGATACAATTGGCTATCTCCCTTGCTATTTTCATCTACCACCACCTGCAAATTTTCCACCTCTGTACCCATTTTCTGCTAGTTGTTAAAGACCATATTTCCTTCCTTAATGGCATGGGCAGGGTGCAGGACAGACAAAACATACGTACAGTGGGCCCTTGGTGTCTGCTGTGGTTTGGTCCCAGGACCCCTGTGGATAAAAAAATCCACGAATGATCAAGTCCCATTAAATACAATAGATAGTAAAATAGTGCCCCTTATATAAAACGGCAAATTCAAGGTTTGCATTGTGAAATTTATGTATTTTTTGAATATTTTCAAGCCGTGGATGCTTGAATCAGTGGACGAAGAATCCGTGGATACTGAGGGCCAACTGTATAGTTAACTGCAGATAACATATTTTTATTGACCACTAGCTGAAGTGTACCAAGCACTGCTGGGAGCCATATCTAAAAATGGGGTCTCCTGTTTCCCCTGTATTTTTACTTCAGGGATCTTAATAGAAGAGAGCTCTTCCCTGCTTTCTTGACCTTTATTAAATCTGAGACATCTTAGTTGCAGTGTCTTAGAAACCACTGCCTATCTTCTAGCTGAGCTGTACCTGGCACTGCCCAGGATTGTACTTTAAACAGCAGAAGACGTCCTAGAGTCTCTAATTTTCCCACCCCTTTTAAATCTCAGGAATCTTAAAGGAGTACCCCCGAGTACCCTATCTCATTTTAAAAATCTTTTTAGTAACTTCAGGAATGTTACCATCAGCGAGCCATTTTGATGGAGTGATGGCCATTGGTGCCATAAGGGCATTCAGAGTCTTGTAGTCCAAAAGAGCAACATTTTCTAAGGAGGTGGCTGAAAGAGGTACTCTCTGAATTTACACTTTGTACCTTGAACAGATTACTCTTGAAGGAATGTAGCCCTCAGGAGAAAAGGGGTTATCTATCCCTGCAATGCAGCATGTTTTCACACATGAGAATTAAACCTACTTTCATTACAGGAATGCTTTTTCTCCTGAGGGCCACATTCCTTCAGGAGTATTAAAAGGTGATGGTAGAGAGGCCACTGCCTGAAGCCATGGATGGTTGTCATAATTGTCCACTATTACCAGGGACAAAATGTAGGACAAATTCAAGACCAAACTGTAGGACAACTGCAGGACAAAACTCAGCCCAAAATGTAGGACATTTAAGGTCCTCTCTTTTTCTTAAATGTCCTACATTTTGGGCTGAGCTTTGTCCTGCAGTTGTCCTACAGTTTGGTCTTGAATTTGTTCCACATTTTGTCCTTGGTAATAGTGGACAATTAGGGCAACCCACTTGCTTAGATGAGCTTAAATATATTTTTAATTTCAAAGAGAAAGCAGAAAAAGAAGTTTCTATAGCACAACTGAGTGTTCTGCACAATATTATTTTTACATTTTTACATTTATATTGTGCAAACAGTAATCCTTAAAACATGGAAAGGCCCTATCCCATTCCAATATGCTGTTGTCCATGGTTAGGCAATTGAATATTTAAAAATATGGAAGTTGACCCTTCAACCTACATATAAAATTAGAAATTGTCATCATCTGCCAATATAAAAAACAAGACTAGAAATGTCCCTCAGAAGGTTCCTGAAGGTTCTGAGGGAGAAATCTTAGAAAAGAAGTTGCTTTGCTTGCTAAATCATGCTAGGCTTTAAAAGTACCATTATATTAACATGATATTTAGTAATCAAACTGATGATAAACACTAGAATATCTATAGAAGGTTTGTTTAACATGTAGAAAGTCATATTCAAAAATATAGTCATATTAGAGCTCGTACAGACAGGCCAAAATAAAGCTGCTTCAGGTCACTTTGGAGGTATGCTGCTTAAATGATGCATGTGTCCTAAGAGGGCAGTTTTGGCACAGCTTCTGGCCTCTTAAAATGCATGTGTCATTTAAACAGCATATCTTCAAAGTGACCCGAAGCAGCTTTATTTTGGCCTGTCTGTATGGGCCCATTAGTCTTTATTGGTACACAAAGGGAGCTTGTTATGCCTTTGAGACTAACTGAGAGAAAGAAATTTATGAAATAAGCTTTTGTAGACTAAGTCTGATGAAGTGGACTGAGTCTACAAAAGCTTAAGCTACAAACCTCTTTCTCTTAATTGGTCCTGAACGTGCTACAGAATCCCTGTGTATGGCAGAAAGTGATTATGAACAGACCTTGTTAAGTTGGCTTTTTGGACTGCAACTCCCAGAGTTCACAGCCAGTGTCACTTATAGTGTGGACAAAGTTAAGATTTTCAAGTTTTGATCATAAATGTAAGTTACAGTGGGGCCTTGGTATCCATTGGGGTTTGGTTCCAGGGCTTCCCATGGGTTCCAAATGTGTGGATGCTCATGTCCCATTAAATGCAATGGCATAGTAAAATGGTGTCCCTTATATAAAATGGCAATATCATGGTTTGCTTTTTGGAATTTTGGAAAATATTTTTTTCAAATCGTGGATGGTTGAATCCATGGATGTAGAATATGTTGATGCAGAGGGTTCATACACGATAGTCATATTCCGCCTTTCTCTTTGGTTTGTACAGTAAGTCCCACCAAGGAGATAAAGATAGTCTCAGCTGTGAGACGGAGTAGCATGAGCAGCTGTGGAAGCAGCGGGTATTTCAGCAGCAGCCCAACACTCAGCGGCAGCCCCCCTGTACTGTGCAACCCCAAATCTGGTAAGGACTTCTAAGGACTGTTTCAGATTGCTCTTAAGAGGCATATGTTCTCACAGTATAGTTCATTGGATTTTGATGGTTGTTGTCATCTCCGCATTCATTTGTTCTTTTCTTTTGAGTATTACTTTGAGAGTCAGCATGGCATAGTGGTTTGAGCATTGGACTATGACTCTGAAGACCAGGGTTCAAATCCTGGCTTGATCATAAAAACCCATTGGATGACTTTGGGCAAGTCACACTCTCTCAGCATCAGAGGGTGGCAGTGGCAAACTCCTCTGAAGAATGTGAAGTCGAAGGCTTTCATGGCCAGCATCCATAGTTTTTTATGGGTTTTTTGGGCTATGTGGCCTTGTTCTTCCTCTGAAACCCTATGGTAAAGTTTGCTTTAGAGTTGTCATAAGTAAAAAATGACTTGGAAGCACACAACAACAATAACAGCAACAACAACAACAAAGTATCAATTAGTGGGGAGAGATTCCAAAAGGTTATTTTTTAAAGAACTGGATAAGTGGTCTCCTGAGGTAGTCCTATGATTGAAGGCAGAAATTATCATCTCTCTGAATGAATTTTTCCCTAACGCCATAGCGCAGAAGTTTAATGTCACTGATGCGCAACAGGTTGAGCATATCAGAAATGCTTAGTTCCAGAAGTGTTTTGGATTTTGAAGTTTTTTTTTAAATATTTGCATATACATAATATATCATGGAGATGGAACTCACGTTTAAACATGAACTTCTTTTTGTTTTGTGTACACTTTCTCCACATAGCTTGAATGTAATTTTAGACACAATGTAATTATAGACACAATATTTTAAAATAATTAAATGCATGAAACCAAGTTTGTGAACACTGAACCATCAGCCACCCATGTGGATAATTTTGGATTTCGGAATATTTTGAAATTCAGAGTTCTGGGTAAGGGAGACTTTACATGTAAATCATTACAATGATAACGGGGGGGGGGGGGGGGAAAAAAAAAAGGAGAAAAAAAGGAGACTTTTTTTTTCTTTCCAATGTGTCTTGGAATTAACAAGAAACCCAAGAATAAAATATTTCAGCTGGTGTTGGAAATTTCTGTAAAATAATCTAGATCAAGTGAAATATTGTTTGAATCCCCCCCCCCAAAAAAAATTATGAGCAATTATAAACACCTCATCCTTTGGACTCACTTGCCTATCTTGAAGAACCCTAAGACATATTTAAATTTGTGAATGGTGGGGCCAAGCATAAATGTGGTGTTAAATACATCTGTGAGATCCAGTTGTGGTGTAGTAGTTAGAATGCTAGGCTGGGAAGACCTGGGTTCAGATCCTGACTTAGTCATGATGGTTGCTTTGTGACTTTTGGATGGTTCAGCTTCTATATTAGGAAAATAGCCAAATCTGCCTCACCGGGCAGTTGTTAAAATCAAAATGTGCTTTGAATGTATCTGCATGCAATTTGTCACACACTGAAATTCAACTTTCCTAGCATCAATCAACATTTAACCACGCTTCCAACCAGCACATTTGGTGAACTAATTCTCAGATGTGGCAGCAGCAAGGCAGCTGTTGTTTCCATTTATTTCAGAATATTATGGGACTAAGCAGTTGTCAGAAAGAAAAATTAATAGATCCTAGAGCAAATCAAGCCAGAACTCTTTCTAGAAGCCAAGATGGCTAAGCTGAGGTAATACTTTGGCATATCACAAGAAGATATGACTGACTAGAAAAGATAATGATGCTTGGCAAGGAAGAAGGCAATACTTATTATTATTATTATTATTATTATTATTATTATTATTATTATTATTATTATTATTAACCTTTATTTATAAAGCGCTATAAATTTACACAGCGCTGTACATACAATCTTTTTAATTGGACGGTTCCCTGCCCTCAGGCTTACAATCTAAAAAGACACGACACAAAGGGAGTGGTGGTGGGGAAGGGTCCTCTCTAGTAGGATAATACATATAAAATACATAGCAATACAGGAAATGATTAAATAAAACAGGCAACAAAAGAACATCAAATAGCAAGTGACAATTATGCAATGCCTGGGAACGCTGCCCTGAACAGGATGGTCTTCAACTCCGTTTTGAAGCTGGTTAAAGAGGTGATGGCTCTTGCTCGCGGGGGAAGAAGGTTCCAGGAGTGAGGGGCAGCGAGTGAATACGAAAAGTGGATGACCACATGACAGGTGGACAGACTCAATCAGAGAAGCTGCAGCCCCGAGTTTACAAGATTGAGCAAGAATATTTATAACAGGGTGACTTGGAGGTATTTCCTTCACAGAGTTGCTATAAATTGAAGTTAGAATCATAGAATCATAGAATCATAGAGTTGAAAGAGACCCCAAGGGCCATCCAGTCCAACCCCCTGCCATGCAGGAAATCTAAATCAAAACATCCCCAACAGATGGCCATCCAGCCTCTGTTTGTAGCCCTCCAAGGAAGGAGACTCCACTATACTGTGAGGGAGTGTGTTCCACTGTCGAACAGGCCTTACTGTCAGGAAGTTCCTCCTAATGTTTCCTGCAGTTTGCATCCAATGTTCCGTGTTCTATTCTTTGTAGCAGAAGAAAACAAGCTTGCTCCCTCCTCAACATGACATCCCTTCAAATATTTAAACAGGGTTATCATATCACCTCTTAACCTTCTCTTATCCAGGCTAAACATCCCCAGCTCCCTAAGTCTTTCCTCCTAGGGCTTAATTTACAGACTCTTCACCATTTTAGTTGCCCTCTTTTGGACACTCTCCAGTTTCTCAATGTCCTTTTTGAGTTGTGCTGCCCAGAACTGGACACAATATTCCAGGTGGGGCCTGACTAGAGCAGAATAGAGTGGCACTATTACTTCCCTTGATCTAGACACTATACTTCTCTTGATGCAGCCTAGAATCACATTGGCCTTGTTAGCTGCCGCATCACACTGTTGACTCATGTTCAACTTGTGGTCTACTTGGACTCCTAGATCCCTTTCACACGTAGTTTCATTCAGCCAGGTGTCCCACATCCTATATCTGTGCATTTCATTTTTCTGCCCTAAGTACAGTACCTTACATTTCTCTGTGTTGAATTTCATTTTTTTAGCTTAGGCCCAGTTTTCTAGTCTGTTCAGGTCATTTTGAATCTTGATCTTGTCCTCTGGAGTATTAGCTACTCCTCCTAATTTGATGTCATCTGCAAATTTGATAAGTATGCCCCCAATTTTGTCCTCCAAGTCATTGATAAAGATGTTGAATAGCCTAGGACAGAGCCCTGTGGAATCCCACTGGTCACTTCTCTCTAGGATGAAAAGGAGCCATTGTTGAGCACCCTTTGGGTTCGGCCAGTCAACCAATTACAAATCCATGTAACAGTTGCCTTGTCTAGCCCACATTTTACAAGCTTGTTTGCAAGAATATCATGGGGAACTTTGTCAAAGGCCTTACTGAAATCAAGATATACTATATCCACAGCATTCCCTTCATCTACCAAGCTGGTAATTTTATCAAAGAAAGAGATCAGTTTTGTCTGGCATGACTTAATTCTCTGAAACCCGTGTTGACTTTTTGTGATTATGGTGACTTGACTTGATGGCAGTTAATACTGCAGACACACAGAGGCCATTGTAACACAAGAGTTCAGAATTCAATGACGTTGATCATACCCTTTTGACAGAGCTTGAGAAAGTCATCTTTTGGATACATCTCCCAGAATCCCCCGGCCTGCATGGCTACTATCCATGTTGACTGAGGGTTCCTGGGAGCTGAAGGTTCAAAAAGGTAACTTTCACAAGCTCTGCTGTCAGAGCAGCAGGACTGATCTAGCAGGATTGGAAATTGGCAGTCTGCTAAAAGTCAATGGACATGGAATCATGCACTTGGCCTGCGCACAAGCATTTATGTGGTGTGTCACCAGCACATGGGTGGCAGCTTGAGCAAGTGCAATCACAACCCCGCCAATAGTGAGACTGTGAGAATCAATCCTGAATCAGCTTAAACTACAAAATTTCTGCCCAGTTTAACAGATTTTTAGATCAGCCAGTGATGCTTCTCTATTACGGGGTTGAAACTGTAGCTGCCATCACCATAGCACACATGAGAAGTCATTTGATTTATTTGAGGTGATAATGAAACAGGGCAGCACATGAAAGGGAAAAGCAACAAAGCGATAATGCTACTGGATAGAGGAATTATGGCATACTTTCGGTCGTAACATCAGCTCACATTTGACAAGCCGCCCTTTAATGAGATGAAAGCTGTCAGCGTTTGAACTTGTTTTCTTTCTGGGTGATTTCCTGTGCTTACAGAAAGATGAAAAAGCACCCATTTGTGCTCTTCTTCCTCAAATTAAAAATCAGAGTTGGATTTGTGTGTGTATGTGTGTGATCAAGTAATATCCACCTTCTTTCACTGTCTATGTATGTTTATCCAAGTTGCCTTTCAAGGTATGGTGATCCCATGAATTTCAAAGGGTTTTCTTAGGCAAGGAATATTCAGAAGTGGCTTTGCCAGTTCCTTCTTCTGAAATACAGTATAGTCTACAGCACCTGGTATTCATTGAAGGTCTGCTATGCAGGCTATCCTTACTCAGCTTCTAAGTTCAGATAGGATCTAGTGCCTTTAGGGTATTTAGGTTCTATCCATCTTCTAGCCACAAACTATTTGCTTCAAAGGTTTGAATAACTGAGGCGGGATACAGACAGGCAAAAAGGGGTGTGTTCATGACGTCATGAAGGTATAGCCTTCAGACAGCCCTTACCTGAATGCCGCCATGAACACGCTGCCCGCACGCCCCAAGCGGGAAGAAGCGGCATTAAAAAGGTGCCGCTTTTCCCCGCTTCTTTTCTATATGCTGCGCAACTGCGCAGCTCCATCTATAAGCTGCTGCACCGGTACGCCAGAATTGCTACGCCGCTAATTTAAGTTGCCCATTTAAAAGCTCCGTGTCTGCTGCGTCGCATAATGAGTCGGGGTCCTGGAACATGCGCAGTTTGCACCGAGGCTCTAATTAGAGCGTCAGATGCCATGCAGATGTGGAAGCTGCAGCACAGCTGCACTCTATTTTAATGCTCGTAACCCTAACCCTAACCCTAACCCTAGAGCAACATGTACGCATGCGCTGCTTGAATTGTGGAAAGTTTGGAATTTAAAGTGAACCCCTACACACATTCCTGTGCCATTTTCACCTAACAATAAAAAAACGCTAAAACTTTAAATATTTACATATGTACAAGGGAGGTGATGGGGGATGGCAGGGGGACAGCGGTGGCAGCGGCGACAGCTGTGGCTGTGCATTGCAGATTCAGCAAGAGCGCGGGGACCAAAGGAGAGGAGGCATCCATGATGCTGGTGACAGTAGCAACGTGCAAGCGGACAAGGATGCCAACACCAGCTGATCACCAGCTGGCAAAAGACCACCATTGTCCTTGGGCAGGGCGGGGGGAAAAGTTTAAAGGGGCCTGGGCGCTTTAAATGTGCACATATGCTTTCTGCCGCCGGTGCTGAGCGCCGCAGCTGCGCATCCGCCAGCCGGCAAAAGAAAAAAAAAGCCCCATTTTTGGCTGCCCGTGCGGAAGCTGCCTCTCTCTTTGCAGCGTCCTGCGAGGCGGCGGTATGGAAGCTGCGGGTAAGAAACGGCCCCAGGTGAGGCGTCTTCACTGCCCCCCATGTGAAAGCCCCATACACCTGAGCCACGCCCCCAGGACGGGCGGTCTGGAGGCTCCGTATTCATCAGAATACACCTCCAAGACGTCTTCTCCTGCCCGTCTGTATCCCGCCAATGAATAATCTGGTGCTCTCCATTGTGTCAGTCTTTAATTGTGAATTAACAGAGCATGGTCTGAAAGTGGCCCCAAAAAATCAGTGACCATTGGATATGAAAACACCCTGGGTTCGCCCTTATGATAATTGGGGCTTTCACGGAATAATGACTGCACAATGGCTACTCATTTGCTGCATGGAATCCAGAAGTCTTTCCTCCTGGTTGCGTTTGTATTGTGGTTCCATTACATTGTCCCACTACAGTAACATGCCACTGAGAATGTGGATTAATTCCTTCCCATTCCATCCATGAAGCTTAAGAAGCCGTTGCATTACTTCTGTTGCATACTCCCATGCATATTTCCTCAGAGATAAATAGCAAATGAATTGGCACTCCCAAGTAGAAGTACATAGGCTCTTTATCAATGACTTGGATGACAGAATTGGGGGCATACTTATCAAATTTGCAGATGACACTAAAATAGGAGGAGCAGCTAATACCTCAGAGGACAAGCTCAAACTTCATAATTCATTTATTTTAATTCTTAAGAAGCTGGACATTTCTCTACTAAACACATGTATAAGAATGCACATGTGGCCCTTTTAAAAATAAAAACAAAATTGAGCAACACTGATTTTATTTGATTCTGTTTTATGGGGATAAATGTCCTTCCCTGTTTGATAAACCCCCTTGTCATCTTCTCCTCTGCTCCTCAGACAGCACTTGAAGCAGTGCTGTTCCAGTGTATCATTTTTCCAGCACTAAGTAAACAGTTTGCAGGCCCATAGCCTCAAATATAATAAATATATTTTAAATAAATCTTTTCAAAATGGCAGCAATATTCTCCACAAACTACCTTTGCACTTTGCACTAATTTTGGAACAACTCCTGTTAAACTGAGGACAAGTGGGAAACTGGGAAGAAACTGGGACATTTTACAAGCCATTGAAAAAAAGAGGCAACAGCGTTTTGGGATTGCCCCAGCCAAATTAACACACTTGGAGGTTATGTTGATACATCTAGCAATATATTGCTATCCATGTTAAGTCAGGCCTTTTAAAAAATTTCCAGAGAATGTTTCAGGGGATCTATACCTATGAAGATAGCACTACTGTTTCATCATTCTAAAAAAAATGATAGTAAGAAAAAGGCGGAAGAAGCCATTGGAAAACATGTGAGCATTACAAATGGGTTGCAGTACTATGTGCATGAGCAGGTATGGCTTAGTTGTTTCACTTAAACACTTCATGTGAAAGTTGACCCAGCCTCTCCAAAACACCTTTATTTAACAGCTCAACTTTGTCTTTGCAGTATTAAAGAGACCAGTGACTCCTGATGAACTTCTAATGCCTGGAGCTCCATATGCCAGGAAAACCTTCACAGTATGTTATTATGAATTATCAATAACTTTATTTATTTTCTCCCACAATGGGACTCAAGGCAGCTTGCAAATTAAAATGATTACAATTTAGTTTAAAAAAAAATAAAATAGACCTAAACTATCAAAAATATTTTGATTGATTGAAATTTTTTTTGATTGAAATTTTATTTATATACCGCTGTTCCTATGATCACGGCAGTTTACAAAACAAAATGAAAATACGATACAGTACAGATTATAGATTCTCCCCCTGGAGAAACGCTGCTCTGGCGGCAAGGAAGAGTCTCTCTGGGCCGCTCCTGCCCAGGTGGAAAGCGGGCGGGCGGGCAGTTAGGGAGGGAGGAGCCTCTTTCTTCAGGCTAGCCCCTGATGGAACTGGGCCAGCCTTCTCTCTCCCTCAGAAGCCGAACAATGACAGGGAGGGAGGAGCCTCCGTCTTCAGGCTAGCCCCTGATGGTACTGGGCCAGCCTTCTCTCTCTGAACAGTTGAAAACATCTGCTTAACAATTATAAAAGGTAATGAAAACAGAACACTTGAAAACAATACAGCACTCTCCTAACTTCACTTCTAAAATTCTTCATCTGCTGTCAGAGTCACAGCAAGGAGGGAGCAATACTAGTCTCCCTAGAGAGAGAGTTGTGGAGCTTAGGGGCAGCCACTGAGAAGGTCCTATCTCCTGTCCACACGAACTGTACTTGTGTAAGCGGTGGGACTGAAAGAAGGACTTCTTTGGAAAATCTCAGGGTCCTGGCAGACTCATACAGGTATAGTCTGCTAGTATGTTTCTAGTACTTACATTTATTTTCTGCTGCTCACAGTATTTAAATAATTTGTTGTTCACACATGCATACACACACTACACTTCAGAGGTGTAATGTATGTTCAGAGGTGTAATCTAAGAGCAACAGTGGAATACACTGCTTCTGAATGTGGTGGAGTCTCCTTCTTTGGAGGTTTTTAAATAGAGCAGAGGTAGGCAACCATTTTGAGCCGGGGGCCGGGTTGCTGTCCCTCAGACAACTGGGGGGCCAAATCCAAAAAATAAATAAGTAAATAATTTTTTAAAAAAATAATTAAATAAATAAACCAGGACAAATGTAGGATAGAATTTTCACATGTAGGACACTTTTATATATAAAATGGAGGACACGCAAAAAAATTTGCTGATTTTTAAAAAAATGTTAATATAAATGCATGTTTCGGAGGCTTCTATAGACAATTGCCCCCCCTTGCCTGCCACTTGCCCCCCCTTGCCCGCCTCCTCCTGATAGGCCAAAGGACCCACGCCCTCACGCGAGAGGCCAAAGGCTCCGGCGGCAATCAGCGGCAGGAACGGGCAGGGGCCGGTCCCAAGGCTTTGCCGGGCCGCATCTGGCCCGCGGGCCGCAGGTTGCCTATCCCTGAAATAGAGGCTGGATGGCCATCTGTCAGGGGTGCTTTGATTGTGAGTTCCTGCATAGCAGGGAATTGGACTGGATGGCCCTCTTCCAATTCTATGATTATATGAAAAATAGGGGTCAAGATATTTTATTTGCTTAGCATTGTGCATAAATAGTGTAACTTGATAAGTGTCAAGTGGTCTAGTGTATAAGGCTGGCTGGGAGTGCATCTGCACTATAGAAATAATGCAGTTTGACGCCATGTTAAATGCTGAAGCTCCATCCTACAGACTCCTGGGATTTTTAGTATTACAAGGTCTTTAGCCTTGTCTGCCCAAGAGTGCTAGTGCCTGACAAAACTAAAAATCCTAGAACTGGATGGAGCCATGACAGTTAAAGTGGTGGCAAACTGCATTCTTTCTGCAATGTAGATTCACCCTGGATCTACAGTTGGCTATTTTTGAAGCCCAAATGATTGGTTGATATTGCATCATTGGAAGTTAGTAACAGGAACTGGCCTCCTCATATCTGAAGATCTCAAGAGAAACAAGATAGTCAGCAGAACTTAAAAGGAGTTTTTCCTTCTAGAAGCAGGGAGGGGACAAAGAGGCAGCAAGAAGAGGCACTTCAAAGGTTAGAAGAAGAAGAGAGAGAAATAAATATTTCTAACAGGAAATATTGGAAATTGTGCCCTGAACTATGTCTGGGTTTAGATGAAAGATTATTAATGGTTCAAAATGAGGATTGCTAACTCATTTTGCCACCTGCATCAAAGAAAAAGCAACCCCAGTGTCTCCCCTCCAAAGAGAAGCCAAATCCAAGTATTGCTATTCCTGGCTGAGAGTTGGGAATTCTACTTTTTTGGACTTTTTTTTAAAAGTAACTTTTCATAGCTGTGCTCTGGAAATCTTTCTTTCTCAGAGAAGAGAGGAACACATAACCAGACCTTGGAAGCCTTACATGATTTGGATTACAATCCAAATCAACTATATTCCCATGCCAATATAGTTGAGGATCTCTGAGAGTTTGTTTGTTTGTTTGTTTGTTTGTTTATTATCCTGCCTTTCTCCTAGAAAGGGACTCAAGGTGGCTCACACGACAAAATCATTTTTTTAAACCTGTACAATCCTTAAAATAAGGATTGTAATCCCAAACAGTAGTTTTTCCAATCTCTGAACATAATTTGTACAATGGCGGGGGGGGGGGGTAGTAAGTGTGGAAAAGGGATGGATTAGAATATTTTTACATCAGATAATCACTGAATGGATTTGGTTTTTACAAAAATATTGATGGTATGAAGGACTAATCGCAATGTCTTCCCTTTCCTTCTCAAGATTGTAGGCGATGCTGTTGGATGGGGATTTGTGGTACGTGGAAGTAAACCTTGCCATGTCCAAGCTGTAGATCCCAGTGGGCCAGCTGCTGCTGCAGGAATGAAGGTAATTTTAATTAAATAGGTAAAAATCATTTTAATAGGGGAGGGGATCCTGTTTTGACATGTTCTCAGAACTATTTCAGACATGACAAAATTCCTAAGGGTACATAGTGGATATGAAGATTGTCATATGTCATGGTTGCATGTGTGTTATCATGTGTGACCATATAATGTGGGGCCTGAATCTTACTACCTTTGTTGTTTACTGCCATCAAGTTGACTTCAACTTGTGAAGACCCATGAATGAGAGACCTCCAAGTCCCCCTATCCTCAACAGCTCTGATCAGGTCTTGCAGACTCAGGGCCTTGGACTCCTTGGTTGAGTCTATCCATCTGGAATATGATCTTCCTCTTTTCCTGTTGCCTTCTACCTCACTAAACGTTATTATCTTCTTTACTGAGTCATGTCTTTGCATGATATGCCCAAATTATGACAGCCTCAGTTCAGGCTTGATTTGCTGCTTTTAGCAGTCCTCAGTATCCATAAAACTTTGTTCCAGCACTACATCTCAAATGAGTTGATTTTCTTCCTGTCAGCTTTCTTCGCTGTCCAGCTCTAACAACTATATATAGAAATGGGAAATAGGATGGCATGGACCATCCTAACCTTAATATTCAATTATATAGCTTTACACTTCAGGCTCTTGTCTAGTTCCTTCATAGCTGCCCTTCCTGGTCCTATTGTTCTTCTCATTTCTTGACTGTCTCTATTCTGAACTTGTGGCAGGGCTTTTCCCTCATAATTCAAACTGCCCTCAGGTCATTGCAAAGTGTACATCTAGCTCATAATTGCTGTTGTCATTCTGCAGAGGTAAAACAGTTGGACACTACTTTAACTTGCACGGCTCAATGCAATGGAATTCTGGGATTTGTAGTTTGGTAGGGCACTAGAGCTCTCTGACAGGGAAGAATCACAAAACTACAAATCCCAGAATTTCATAGCATTGAATCATGGCAGTTAAAATGGTGTCAAACTGCTTTATTTCTTTAGTGTAGACACACCCAAGGACAAGCAAAAAGTTCTGTTGGCTACGTCCAAGGGCCTAGTCCAAATGCCTAATCCCACATTCTGTTCCCTAAGCTAACTAGTTTTATTTTTATTTATTAATTAAAATATTTCTTTCCTTCCCTGTATCATGGGATTTCAGGCAAGTAAAATCAATTTTAACATTTTAAAGCAATTTGGAATTTAAAGTATTTTTTTAAACAAAAAAAACATACTAAAACATTTTAAACAATTTAACCAATGGTTAGAGTAGTTTTAAACTGTATTGGGAATGAAAATCAGCTAGGCCCCAAAAAGCTTCAGTGAAAATCTTGTTTTAGCTTGATACGAGAATGAAATCAGTGTTGGCACCAGTTGGACCAGCAAGCGGAGTCTCTTTCACAAATGGGGTGCCACAGCAGAGAAGGTCCTCTCACATGACCTTCCACAGTGTATTCTTCCCACTGGTAGGAAACATAGGAGGGCTATTCCGGGAGATCCTTGAAGAATGGTCTATTTAGGGAGAGGTGCTCCTTCATCTTGGCCAGCATCCTGAATTCAGGATGGAAGTGTATTGGCAGGCAGTGCAATTCCTTTCGGATTGGTGTTGTGTGATTTCTGCATGGTACTCTGGTCAGGAATCTCACTGTTGTTTTCTGCACTAGTTACATCCTTTGAGTCATCTTCACCTGCCTTTGGAAAGCCCACCAACTGGACTTGAGTTGAGTGCAAGTGTACTCTGTTATCTCCTACTCCCCCAACAACTGATATACAGAGGCATATCGCTGATATGATCGGCTTCATGAATAGTAGCCACTCATGGTCTCAGCCTCAATGAATTGATTCATTTTAAAGCTGTCCAAGTTGGCAGCCATCTTCGCAGTATGTGTCAATGAATTCTACAGTTTAGCTGTGTACTTTGTGAAGAAGTGTTTCCTTTTATTTGTCCTGAACCTCCTTCCAAAGTTTATATTGAAAAATACGAGGCTTCTTCAGGCTCAGCACAGACATAAGAACTGGCAGTGGAGAAGAATCTGTCCTGCTCTGAGAAATGTTGTCTGCCAGAATCACTTGGAACACCCCAATGAAAAGACGAGACCAAGAAAACTTGGCTAGGATGAAAAGGGCAGGAATTTGAAGAACAGCCAAGATTCAGCAGTTTGCTTTCTAGAAGAGTCCTTGACAAAGCAGTACAGACCCCTCTTCTCTGGCTTGAGGGAGCACCCAGCAGCCCATTTATTTCTGGATTCTTGCCCTATGCTATCTTTTTTGTTTAGAAAACTTGCAGTCCTTATGACTTCACACACATTTTGCTCTCTTTTTCTCTTCATACTGTGAAGCAAATGGTATGGGCAAGACTTTTGCCCTACATCATAGCAGGCATAGTTGAAGGCCATTAGTTCTAGTAGGCCATAGAGCAAACCTACTACAGAGCCAATTTTGTTTTACATTTTGCAGTCCAAAAGCTATCAGCCTCAGTGGATTCTGAAGAAAAGCCTTTGTCATGAAGGGAAAAACAGACATTCACTCAAGCCTTGTTTTTTTTAAGGGCTGGAGTGAGGCTCAGATATATTTGGAAGCCAATTCCCATAATTTCTGCTATGTGACTGGGACCCATCTTAAGTTACTCAGTGGAGAGAGAAATGCACTCTGCATGTATTCAATGGGCCTCTGTATTCTGTCATGACTTCATGCATTTGTAGAGTGTATTCTTACCTTTTGTTTCCCTAAAGTGAAAGACAAGAGGGTGCCACATTCCGTACAGAAGTTGGGTGGACTGGCAGTTGAATCTTACATGAACAATGATGATGGGACAACATCCTTCATGGCTTCTGAGGGAAAAGACAAATTTAGAGGATCCAGGAAAGGTTGCATGGCAAACACAGCTTTATTCTCCAAGCTGTGAGGCTGCCATGTTTGTCTCCTAGCATCTACTTCCTGAGGAGGTCACTTCACTCTGCTTAAACTGCTGCAGCATTAGTGATCACTATTGTCATGAAGACCTCATGTGATATCTCATTTGCCCTAGCATAGTCTTGCCTCTTGCCTCTCTCAAAGCAGGTGATAACATGGAGGCAAGAAGAGATCTGTAGCTACGCCAATGGAAGTTAGTGTCTAGAAAAAGGAAAATGATAATACTATTCTATTCTGCTTTGGTCAAACCTCACCTGGAATATTATGTCCAGTTCTGGGCATCATAGTTCTAGAAGGATGTGGACAAACAAGAGTGTGTCCAGAGGAGACCAACTAAAATGGTGAAAGGTTTAGAAACCATGCCCTATGAGGAGTGGCTTAGGGAACTGCGGAAGAGAAGATTATGGGGTGGTATGACAGCCTTGTTTCAATATTTGAAGGAATGTCATATTGAGGATGGAGCAAGCTTATTTTCTGCTGCTCCAGAGAGTAGGGCCTGGAGCAATGGGTTCAGACTATAGGAAAAGAGATTGCACCTCAACATTAGGAAGAACTTCCTGATGGTTAAGAGCTGTTTGACAGTGGAATACACTACCTTGGAGTGTGGTGGAGTCTGGAGGCCAGCTATCTGTTGCATGCTTTGATTATGTATTGCTACATGGCAAAAGGTTGGACTGGATGGCTCTTGGAGTCTTCCAACTCTATGATTTTATGATTCTATGGTTCTCAGTGAGAATTTTGTAAGAAAGAACTTGGAGAGGTTTTGAAACAAACATTGGAGAAATTCCTTCCTTGCTGGACAGTTCTGGGAGTTGGAGTGAGAAGAAAGGAACTTTTCCAAACTCTGGGTCATCTTTCTGCTAAGTACTCAGTAGCTCTTTGGAAATAAGGCTGGTGGAAAGTGACAACTTTTCTTCTCACCCCCAAAGGGTTGGGCTTTATATCCCATGACTGAAACCAAAGAGGGGTAAATATTGACACAGCGATAACATTGTGATTGTAACAAACACCTGCAGCTCCCTCCCTCTTGTCATGGACTCATTGCACAGAAATAGATATGATAAGGTTATTGCCTCTTTCTTTCTTTCTTTCTTTCTTTCTTTCTTTCTTTCTTTCTCTCTTTCTTTCTTTCCTTTTGCATGAAAACTGTGAACTGCCTGTTCAGGGCTTTGTTTTCTTTTCTTTTTTAAAATCTCAGTATGCTGCTCGGTAGGACAGCTGTGTTATCCATGCAGTTGAATACACAAAGCTGGCCTCAAGTTTGCAAGAGTGAATATTTGGGGCTTGTCACACATCTCTTACCCTTCTGTTGTCTGAGTTGAAAAAACAGCACTTTCGTGGAATTGAAATTGCTTTCCTTGGTCATTTGTTTTCTCTGAAATAATACAAAAGATGAAAATGGGATTTAGTACTGTGTTCATTTGGAGGCTAAAGTTCACCTGGAGCTGAGGATCCAAATCTGGTGACCCAGATCTCCATTGGACATTTAAAATACTACACAGTATAATGAAATTTAAAGGGGAGAAGCAAGGATGGTGTGTGGAACCCTTCACTTTGGTGTAACTTCTCTTCCTTCGCCAGTTGCTTTTGTTCAAGTAGGATTCCTAGATCATTTTGGATAGGAATATCCCTCATTTTGTTTTATAAGAATGTATCAAAAGCTGAACCTTTCTGTACTTTAGGCATTGGAAAAACTTGAGTTTTTAAGAATATCAAGTATGGGAGAAATATGAACTGTCCAAGGCTCAGGATTTTGAGAACTTTTTGCTAAAAGGTCTGTTTTGGAATCCTTTTGTATTTAGCTCTGTTAGTGCAGAACTAACTAAAAAAAAAGTGGGGTGTGTGTGTGTGTGTGTGTGTGTGTGTGTGTGTGTGTGTGTGTAGGCACCTACAATGTTGTTTTCATTGGTAAGAATAGAGCTTGGAACTTATAATTGCTGTAGTTCATAATTGAACCAGTGTGGTGTAGTGATTTGAATGTTGGATTATGACTCTGGAGAACCAGGGCTCAATTCCCCATTTGAGCATAAAAACACACTGGGTGACCATGGGCATGTCACACTCTCTCAACCTCAAAATATGGCAATGGGAAACCCTCCCTGAAGAAATTTGCCAAGAAAACCCTATGATAGGGTTGCCATAAGTAAAAAATGATCTGGAGGCACACAACAACAACAACCACAAAGTGCATAGCTAGTGAGTGATCTGAACGAACATGCTGTAGTTCATGTTAGTGAAAAGCTTTGATTATTTATCTAAGCCTTTACGTTTTTAAGAAATCATAGGTAGTCTGCACATCAGAACTTCTTTTCAATGCAAAACCTTGTTCTGTACATATGGGAATCCTGGTCCATACATTAGCGCTCCTGTTCTATGTAAAATCTTCCAGAGTTTCATCCCACAGCTCATTTCACTGCAAGAACTTCCCAGATTTCAAATAGCTCTGATTACTGATCATTGGTTGATATAAGGACAGAAGAATAAGAAGAATGAGTCAAAACTCATTATTTATCATGCCAACAATTGTTTGTGTGGGCCTTGTTACAAGACCCAGTGTATTGTAGTGGTTTGAGTGTTGGACTAGCACTCTGGAGACCAGGGTTCAAATCCGCACTGGGCCATTGGAAACCCACGAGGTGACATTAGGCAAATCACACTTTCCTTCGACCTTAGAGGAAAGCAACGACAACCCCCTCTGAACAAACTTTGCCAAGAAAAACCCATTATAGTTTCACCTTAGGGTCCATTGTAGGAATATTTGGTATATATTGTATATTAAGCAGAGTGCAGCAAATCCAGTGCAATATAAGCTTGTGGTAGAAAACAGGAGAAAGTACTCAGAATGCTTTTGTAAGCCAAAAAAGAAAAAAAATTACATTGATTGTTTCAGGAATTCCATGCTGAGTAGGAAAGGAGGTAGACAAAAGAAGATTATCTAAGCTTCAGTACAAGAGCCCCTAAAGCTGGCTCTTACATGTGTTGTTGGCTAGCATGATGGATACTCCCTTCCCAGTCAAAGGGAGAGAAAGCACTAGCTAACTTTTTGGGAGACTGGGGAAGGAAGTAAAAAAACTTCCATACATTCATCAAAGAAAGAAACAAAGAGGTGAAACAAATGAGCAACCATGCCCTCTCTCACTAATCACTTTACAAAAGTTTATACATCTTTGCATCCAACAGCCACAGGTCCCTTCCATTTTCATTTTAAACAACAATACTATAAGCTAAAAGACATCTGTAGAAAAAATTGTTCTGTTAAGCAGGTGCTTGGGCAGGCACTTAAAAGGAATAGAAAACAAGAGGCAAGGGTATGTTGGCCTGTTTGCCTTGATAAGTTTGGAGCCGCAACAGCTGTACCCATTCAGATAGAGGTGCAGTAGTCCTGGATGTTAGTTGCCAGCATAAAAACACTGCTACACAGTGTTTTTAATTCATCTTGTAAATTTCAGCTGGGGCTGCAACTCAATTCTAGCTGTGCTGCTGCCGCCAGACAGCACAGCTGTGGACTTGTGCCCCCCTGGAGCATTTGCTGGATTCTTAAAATAGCCCTTAGACCAGGAGTGGGCAAAGTGCATCTTGTGGGCCACAAGGACCCCCAAACCCATTTTTGTGCATGGGTCATATTTCCTTCCAAATATTTTTTTCCTCTCAAGATGCCCCAAAATGATCTCCAGGGGTATGTGAGAGGCATTTCTACTATGTTTGGACCCCCACTGCCCCCCCCCGGTCAAAATGAATTTTAGCAAAAATTTTCAATTTGTTGGGTTGTTTTTGTTTTTTTTTGTTTTTTTTTTTGCCTTAATAATGCCCCCAATGGCCCTCTAGTGCCCCCGAAAACATGCCCTCATGTTCTGTAAAGGTATTTGGGGACAAAAATGATTTTCGTTTTGGTGGAAGAATAGAGGTTGCTCACCCCTGCCATAGACTTTCTGCTTTTAGAACGGGTGTGAGCATCAGGATACCATACCCTCCAACATTTCCCAGGGGAAAACTGGGATGTAGGTGGTGAAGCAAGAGTCTAGTCAAGATGACAAAAGTTGTTGATGAGGAAGAACAAATAAGCTAAGAGAGGCTGCAGCGCTTTCTTTTTGTGTAGGTCTGTGTGGAAGATTCTGCTCTCTCCTTCCTTCCTGATGAATTAATTGAGCACAAACTACTTTTGCATTCCATTTGCAGCAACTGAGGATAAAGGGGGAAAGTGAGTGGAAGAAACTGGGACATTTAAAAGTAGCTGAAAAAGTGGGATGACAGAGGATTATTGGGACGGCCTCTGCTAGACTGGGACATTTTGGGGGTATGATTACCAGGAATAATCTCTTGGTCTCCCATTTGGATCCTGAAATCTCAATGCCTAGGTTGTCTTGACCTGGCAGCCCCAGATTTTGCATTGGTTAAACCCTCAACATCCTTACTCAGAAAGGTCTTATTCCCCCTCCTAGAGCAAAAACTTGCTCGTGCACCTTTAACAGTTGTTCAGAAGAGAGAATATCATCAGCTGCTTTTTGTTACCTGCTTGTGAGACAAGCAACACCTGCTGAAATTCCCTCTTCAATCTGGCAATCATAGATATGAAGCCACTGTTATCAATCAGTGTTAAGTCTCCAGGCCAAACCAAACAAAAATCCGTAGTAGAGGTTTAACGCCTGAGTTAGGAGAAAGCCAACATGGAACAGAATTCATCCAAAAGAGGAACATTTATCTTGAGATCCAACTGCCCCCTGTATGATTGAGGATACATCAACACTTTAGAAATAATGCATTTTGGCATCACAAGTATTATACCTCCAGAATATGGAATCCAAGGATCTGTAGTTTTACAAGATCTTTAGCCTTCGATGACCAAGAGCATGGGTGTCTTACAAAACTACAAATCCCAGGATTTTGTAGGATGGAACTATTGTAGTTAGAGCAGTGTGAAACTGCATTATTTCTACAGTGTAGATGCACCCTTGGAATGATGTTCACTGACTTGCTTGTTTGCTGCATTCAATGGGCAAGTTTGTTGTTTTTATACCAACAGGAGGGGAAAAACAACCCTCCAGTGTTTTTGGAGGAGGATAACTCTGTAAAAAGAATTAATGTTGCAAGCAAAATACAAAGTTGTTTTCCTTTTCTATAGTTCATTGCTCATTTCTCATCATTCAGTATGGGTAAATCTGGGAGCGTAATACATTCGGAATTTGGGACAACTACTTTTTTTAATCTCCTGAGTTCTCCCATCCAGCATGGCTAGATGTTCTTGAGAGATGTAGTCCAAAAATATTTTTTTATAAACTCTAATTTTTAAAAATTAAGTAATTAAAAGGAGGTGAGTGAGATGACACACCACTGAAGAATTGATTCAAGGCCCTTTCAGATTAGTCTAAGGAATTGGAATTCTTGTAATATAGCTTCTTAAGTTTTGCTAAATTTTGCCAGTTATTGTGACTTCTGCATCCACTAATTTCTTTCTTCTTGTGGCATTGAAGCAATTTCATCGATCTACTCTTGGGCTTCTCCAAAGGTTTTTTTGAAAACCAGGGAATGGTTTGTTCAGGTCATCTTATGGTTTGAAGGACATCTTTTCTCCTCTCTTATTTTTTTAAAATGAGTTATAATAGAAAATTGCCATTGATCTGTGCCTTCAAGCTATTTCTGACTTATGGAGATGGGGTTTTCTGGGGTGAGAGAGTGTGTCTTGTCCAAGGTCACCCAGTGAGTGTGTGACTCACTCAAGGTCATCCAGCATTATAATCCTAAAAATTGAGGGGAAAAGAAGAAATTACTGTCTCAGAATTTTTAAAAAGCCTCATTTAGGTTGGAAATTCTGGCCAGAAATTGCCAGGACAACTGAAATTTTGTTTGAATATTTTTTGTTGTTTTTCATTTTTTAAAACAAAATGAAACGAGATCTACAACAACAAAAACCACAACCTCTCATCCATTTGCCCTGTCTGAAGGAGTCCTCTGTAAGTGTCGTAAAAGAAACACATGGCGCACAACATGTTTCGGGTTGTGTTTTCTTTTCTTTTCTTTTTTTAAAGGTTTTCTAAATGTTTGGGACAGCTGCTTGAACCGTGCAAGAGTGACTAATGTTTTTATGTGAAGAAAGATAGCTATGCCAAGCAGGAGAAGTAATAATAGGGGCGTGTACGCAGTTCCATAAGCAAAGTTGTTTATCTTGCTTCTGCAAGTTGAATTCTAGATTCTAGCAAACATTTTTAGAGAGATTCTAAGAAGACACCAGGAGGTTTTGAGATTGAAAGGGAATGCTTATTCTCTGGAGATGTAATCTTATGTTTACGCAAGAACTGGATTGTTGCCTGCACCCACACCGCCCACAGTTTAGCCAATTGCACGTCCGCTAGACAGATCCATGCTAGAGAAATAAGAGTGGAGTGCACAGAAGAACTCTGAATGTGCGTCTGTTGAGCAAAGAGAGAACAAAGAAGTGATCACTGATGATGAGGTCCTTGTTTGCAGATCATTTCCCTTTGAGGATGGTAGTAAATGCAAACAATCTGAGCCTTTTACAGGTGTGTGTGTGTGTGTGTGTGTGTGTGTGTTGGGTGTATTCAAGTAGTTTCTGACTTATGGTGACCCTATGACCCTATCATGGGGTTTCCTTTGCAAGATTTGTTCAAAGGAGGTTTGCCGTTGCCTTCCTCAGAGGCTGAGAGCATGTGACTTGCCCAAGAGTAGCCAGAGCAGTAGCTGCCTCACTGCTAGATGCTAGCCTTTCAGAGGCATGTCCCATGATTAGTCGGTTTCATGGCCAAGCTGGGAATCAAACCCAGGTCTCCAGAGTTGTAGTTCAGTACTCAAACCACTATGCCACGCTGGGTCACCTTTTACCAGTATACTTCAGTTAATGAAGCAGTTGTGTTCCTGGGCATTACTTCTTTAACAGAAACTGTAGTACCAGAGGCAGAAATAGAATGGATAGAGGATCCTACACAACAAAAACAGAACACCAGTTCAATATGTTTCAGGAAACCTTTAATGCAAGATAATATTGTTGCTGTTTGCCTTCAAGTCATTTCCGACTTATGGAGACCCTAAGGAGAAACTGTCATGAGGATTTCTTGGCAAGATTTGTTAAGAGAGGGATTGCTTTTACCTCCCTCCAAGGATGAGAGTGTGTGATTTGCCCACACAGTGGGTTTTTCATGGCTGAGCAGGGATTTGAACCCTGGTCTCCAGAGTCCAACTATACCACGTTGGGTCTCTTCAAATTAATACACATGCCTGAAATAAAATCCCATCAGGTAAGCTGTGCCTAAGAAAATAATATTTTCAGATTTCTAGAAACCATGGGGTTTACGGGCTATGTGGCTGTGTTCTGGAAGCATTTATTCCTGATGTTTCACCAGCATCTGTGGCTGGGGTCTTTCTAGAAACCATTTGAAACCTTCTTCCAAAATGCATCCAGAGATTGTTTTTTTCCTTTCCTTATCCTCCACTTTTCCTGCAATAATCTGTTTTAATGGCCAAACATACAGATCTATGTTTCTTTTTAATGCTGGGGAAGGTGGTGAGGTTTTCCACTTTTATTTACTATTAATTTGATTTATTTACTTTATTTATATGCTCCCATTCTCCCAGGACAAGACCTAAGACTGCTTCTATAACAACACATTTAAAATGTTTATAAAAAGTTTTAAAACAATTTAGAATCACCACATTAAAATACTATAAAACTGATTAAAATGTCTGTTTTGCTGTTCACACAAGTTCAGTGAGGGAGTTTGGAGGCAGCTGCTGTTTATCTATTGTAGGCAGGCACATACAGCTACAGTAGAATCAAGAGGAATAGAATCCCATTCTTTCCCAGTTTGAATTTTTTTGTAATATTTACTACAGGCCTTTGCTGCAACCCAATACCAGAAAACTACAGGAAAAGAGATTCCATCTCAGCATTAGGGGGAACATCCTGACAGTAAGAGCTATTTAGCCATGGAACATGTCTCCTTCTTTGGAGTTTTTTAAAAAGAGACTGGGTGGCCATCTGCCGGGTGTGTCTTGATTGTGTATTCCTGCATGGCAGGAGGTTGGACTGGATGGCCTTTGGGTCTCTTCCAACTCTATGATCCTATTATTCTAATTTTTTTTTTAAAAAAAACAAACCTCTGTCTTTGAGCAAGCAATGTCACTGTTGTTATTTCCCATCAAATCAGCTTTGACTTAATGGATATAGGAAGGGTTTCCCCCCCCCTGAATTGGGGACATCTTTCGGGAGAGTAATTTGGTAGGTAAATCGTTTGTGTTGGAGCAGAGCTCAGAAAGTATTTTTTAAAGTAATGAAGAGTAACTCAAAATTCCATGTACTATTGTGAAAAAGAAGTTATAGCAATTTTGGTCCTGGGACAAATGGGCCAAAAGTGGCATGCTGCCACCGATACTAGGGTTCCTGAGTGCACAGCAACCGCATGCTCCAGAACCCTAGCACGTGACGGCGGTGGCATCATGGCGGCGTCTCATCCACACGAGGGCCACGATCTTGACGTAAGTGGCATGCAGTGTATAGATGTCGCTGTGTGTTGCTTACATCATGAGTGCACCAATGGCACACAGTATTTCCGGGTTCTTTTTGGGATGGAGGGACACTGGACAGTTTGGCTGCTTTGACGTCATTCCGCAGGCAAACAGGCTGCCATCAGGCCACCCTTTTGGGGCGGTTTGTACCGGGCCTTGGTTTCTCAGTGCAAACCAATGGGGGAACCTGAAGATTCAGATATCAGAACCTTGATTTCTAAAGGCAGTTCTCTGAGATTAGCCAGAGCAGTAGTTGTCTCACTGCCAGATACTATCTGGCCAGGGGAATATTTTCTAATGTTCATTGAACTTAGTCTTACAATCATTTTCCTTGGAGAATCTAATTCTGTGTTACTGTAATAGGATGATGTCAGATTGCATTCATGTTGAGGAAAAGAACAGCAACACCTTCTCTGTTTATTTTTAGTGGCTGACTTTGGTGGATTAGTCTATGACTTGCTAGTATTGGTTATCACTTTGCCCAAAGCCTATAACAGTAGACAACCTTTTTTGAGCCGGGGGCCGGTTGGTGTCCCTCAGGCAACTGGGGCCGAAGCCAGGGGTGTGAGCTTCAACTTTCTGGGGGCGGGCCACAAGTGGGGGGTGAGCTTCACCCTCCGGGGCGTGGCCGCATGCCGGGGGTGGAGCTTCCACCCCCGGGGCGGGCCATGTGCCAGGCGGAGCTTCCACCCTCCGGGGGCCAGGCCTCCACATCTTTGCTGGCCCCTGACGGGCCCCGCGCCCCGTCAGAGACCAGCAAAAAAGCTGGTGGGAACCGCCAGCGCTGGAGGGCCCCCTGGAGGGCCCCAGCGACTGCACGGGCATCCCAGGCCCCCTGCCGCCGGTCGGAGCCCTCCTGGAGGGCCCCAGCAATGGCAAAGGGCCCCCAGGAGGCCCTCTGCTGCCCTCGGAGCTCTTGGTGGGCCCCAGGGGCGGCAGCGGGTCCCCAGAGGCCTCCTGCCGCCCTCGGAGCCCTCCTGGAGGGCCCCAGGGACGGCAGGGGCCCTCCAGAGGCCTCCTGCCACCTCGTGAGAGCCCTCCGCGGCCCAGGCAGGCAAAGGGCCCGCCAGGAGCCCCTGCCGCCCCATAGCCCTCCTGGTGGCTCCAGGGATGGCAGGGGGCCTCCTGGGGGCCGGATGCCGCCCTCGGAGCCCCTCCCCAGGGGCGGCATCAGGCCCCAGGAGGCCCCTGCCGCCCTCAGAGCGCTTCTGTCGGTGGCCCCAGGTACGGCAGCGGCCCCCAGAGGCCTCCTGCCGCCCCGTCGAGCCCTCCTGGAGGGCCCCAGGGGACGCAGCGGGCCCCCAGGAGGCCCCGCCGCCCTCGGAGCGCTCCTGGAGGGCCCCAGGGGCGGCAGCGGGCCCCCTCAGAGGCCCCCTGCCGCCTTCGAGCCTCCGGAGGGCCCCAGGGATGGCAAAGGGCCCCCAGGAGGCCCCTGCCCCCCCTCAGAGCGCTCCTGGTGGGCCCCAGGGATGGCAAAGGCCCCCAGGAGGCCCCCTGCGCCCTCAGAGCGCTCCGGGTGGGCCCCGGGGAACACAGCGGGCTCCCAGGAGGCCCCCTACCACGCCCTCGGAGCGCTCCGGGAGGGCCCCAGGGCGGCAGCGGGCCCCCAGAGGCCCCCTGCCGCCCTCGGAGCCCTCCTGGAGGGCCCCAGGGACGGCAGCGGGTCCCAGGAGGCCCCCGCCGCCCTCGGAGCGCTCCTGGAGGCCCCAAGGGGGCGCGAGGGCCCCAAGGAGGCCCCCTGCCGCCCTTGGAGCGCTCCTGGAGGGCCCCAGGGGTGGCAGGGGGCCTCCTGGGGACCCGCTGCCGCCCGCTCGGAGCCCTCCTGGAGGGCCCACGGGATGGCAGCGGGCCTCCTAAAGGCCTGCCGCCGCTGCCGCCAGCGGCTGCCCATCGCGAATTTCGCGCCGCTCTGGCGCCGCCATTTTGGGCGGCAAAATGGCGGCGAAGTCTCGCGTGACCTCGCCTACATTTGGGCGAAAAATGGCGGCACCCATAGCCCCAGAGCCGCTATGGGCGCCACCATTTTTTTGCCCAAATGGCGGCGCCCAGAGCGGCGAAGAGCTGTTACGGGCGGCCGCTGCGTGGCGGCGGCGGCGGCGGCAACAGCACCCGGGGGCCAGGCAGCAGGCCTCCGCGGGCCGCATCCGCCCATGGGCCGGAGGTTGCCGATCCCTGCTCTATAAAGTTAAAAACTGCTTTGGGGTTGTTCCAGCTGGATGTTGTAACTCCTACTTTAACCCTTGCCAAGTGCTGCCCACATTCTCAGCCCTTCTGTTTTTTTTCCCCTTGGCTCATAAACTGCCTCTCAGGCTTAGCACCACAACTTGTTAAATTCAATGGATCATGGTTAGAAGCATTTATTTTTAAAATACGCTCTTGGGTTTTAAAATTAACTTTAAAATTGCAAATGTGCTCTTGGTATTGCTAAATCAAAAGCGAATGTGTTTGTGGGTGTCTGTCATAGTTCCAAACCATGAAACCAGAACATGTTAATTAACCAGCATACTAAGGGGTTTTGTAGTAGTGTGCAGCCCAGGGTTGTTTGGTTTTAAAATAGATTATTTATAATTAAGTATGTCTATACCCTGTAGTCCCATCTGCAGTCACTAGATGGAAAACCTCTCAATCAGGAGTAAGGAAGCTGCAGTCTAACTTGCCATATTCATTTCTCTAGAGATACCTAGGCAGCTTTGTGTAAGTAAGAGTCACACTAGAGAGAACAACAGTTTAGATATAACTTTTTGCTTCCTACAAAGGACCCTAGTTTTTCAGAAACAGATGAGATGGGGGCTATTGTCTGTTAAACTGGGGTGAAGAAAGCAGAAGGAAAGCATCAAAACAGGATAAGATATACATGAAATTTTAAAAAATTTAGAGCAGTGGATTGGAGGTGGGGACTGGGTTCTTCGCCTAGCTAATTAAAAGAAAATTTCACTGATGTGATTTCTTTCATGGCATCAGACGTTTGCAAGTATGTCAAGTTTGATGCAGAGGCTTAGAAGAGGATGTTTTGCTTCCTCAAACCCCATGATCTGAATCTCTTTGCCTCTTTTCCCTTTCCCTTAGGTCTGCTGCAGTTGGTGGTTTCAGTGAATGGGCTCAATGTTCTCCCCATGCAGACTACAGGACAGTGAGCAATCTCATCCGGACGGGGCTCGAACAATTGTCATGGAAGTGATGGAAGAAATAGAGCCCTAAGAAGGATGTTCAGTACACTGGTCCCACTTTGGGACGGTGGCCATTGCACAAATGGGAGCACTATGATATGAGGGGATGAGAGCCCCTCAATATGGTTTTGCTTTTCAAGTACTTTTTTACTCCACATTAACATCATTGATCCTTTGAGGCACTCAGATATTGCGTATACCCATGGTCAAACCCAAAGAAAAAGATGTAGAAAGTGATGTGCAAGTTACTCCATGCTGCAAGTCGGTTGCATGTCACGGAGGGGAAAGGCTAAAGGTTCTGTGTCAAGTTGGGGGTGATCCCAACAGAAGAGTCAGCTTTCATATCAGAAATGATGTTTGTGCAAATTCCCAATGCCATTGTGCTCTTCTCCTTTGTAGGAGCCTGGTGGTGCCATGGTTAAATGCCTGTACTGCACCACTCATCACCACAAAACAAAGGGTGTGAGTTTGGTACCAGCCAGGGGCTCAGGCCGACTCAGGCTTGCATCCTCCCAAGCTTGCTAAAATGAGTACCCAGCTTGTTGAGGGCAATTAGCTTACACATTGTAAACAACTTAGGGAGTGCTTAAGTGCACTTGCGGTATAAAAAATGTACTTGCGCATTGATTTGTAATTTCATTTCTCTGATAAAGAACTTAGCATAACAGACTTCATTTCATTTGAGAACAGGCAGTGCTTCAGTCCAGATATACAAAAGTTTTTTGTTTTCAAGGAGAGCTGCTATTACACCAGACTTTATACTAAGAGAAACTCAGGCGGTTACAGACCGCCAAATAGTACGTATACAATACGTACTAGGGTTAGGAAGGGGCGGTGCTTCCGCACCCCTAACCTAGTAGTATGAATACGTACAAGATGGCGGCGCCCTGTTCATACGGGCGCCGCCATCTTTACGTACTGGACGCACAGCGTCCGACGTGTTGCGCCGCTTTGTGACGTAGCGAGCACACGCCCCTGGCGCCTCGCTACGTCCAAACGCGACGGTAAAAGAAGCTCCATTTTGGAGCTTTTTTTCGTCGGTCGCGCAGGAGTCGGGCCGTCTAAAGGCTCCGGCTCCCCCCGCGGACCTACTGGCGGCGGCGGCAGACCGCCGCAAAGCGGCGGTCTGTACCCGCCTCAGTCTTGCAACTTGAGTAAGTTACATGGATTGAGCAAGCCTAATTTTAGTTGTGTTGGCTTTGTTCATAATTCTGCCCATACATGGAGGAAACAAGAAGTGTTGCCAAAGGCAAGACCTGTTATCAGCCTGATGAAAACCCGGTTGAGATCAAATTAGACAAGACATTAGAAATCCCAGTCGCACACACATACACGCATCCTTTTTTTCTCATGTTGAGGAAACCACGGGGAAATTAGGCAGGGTATGAAGAAAAGGGATGGTGAGATGTTTTCTCTCTCAGAATACCAGAACCCAGGTCATCAACTGAGAGTAAATGGGAGATGCAAAGACTGATAATGGAATTACTACTTCAAATGAAGCAGTTCTCACGAAGTGCAAGGTTAAACTATGAGACTCCCTGCTGCAACATGTGGTGATAGCTGCCAGCTTGGATAGCTGTAAAAGGGAATTAGATAACTTGATGGAGGATGGGTCCATCCATACCAGCTAATGAGAACGGCTATGTATCACCTCCAGTACCTATGACAGTACACCTCTGTACATTAGTTACTGGGGAACATTAGGTGGAGGGTACGCTTACACTCATGTCCTGCTTGTGAACTTCTCATTGGGGCATCTGGTAGGACAGTTTCGAACAGAACGCTAGACCAGATTTGCCTTTAGTCTGATCCAGCAGGACTCTTCTTATATTCTTATGTAGGTTTACTTCAATGGGATAATTACCCCTGAGTATGAAGGCATACAGAGCAGGAAAACAATATGTGGAAAGAGCTTTTAAATACCTTCCCTATCACTGCAGCTCCTGTGTTATTCAGGGCTCCCTACAGTTGTCTTTTCCAGAGAAAAAAAGAACCATCAGGAGATGCCGTCATAGATCAGTTGCTTCTCCCCTAGTCATTTGTCTTCCTCCACTTTTAAAGATTTTTGCAGGTATTAACTGTATGTTTCAAGATTATCTTCTCAAACATAAGGGCTAGAAACTTGACTTTCTGAACATTAATGCTGTGAAATTTTGCAGTGCTGAATGCAACTTTGGAAATGCTGTCCCTGGTGATATACCTAGATTATCACCTACTGGATCCAAATGCTGAATACCCATAACTCTCCCACTGCAGTCTGGAGAACATCCTCCTACATTGTTTCATGATAGTTTAGGCAACAACTCTATATACACATAATTGTAAGCTGATTCTGTTAAACTCAATGAGGCTTGCTTCCAAGTAGACACAGGATTGGGCTTCGCAACTCATGAAAATGACATTTTGAACATTGGTGTGGCCTAATGCTATCTTTCCCAACCCATGGACTCCAATCCCTAAGTCTCCAATCAATGTTGCCATAGAGTCTAGAGTCTTGTAGTTCAGGGGAGTGCAGAGAATTCTAAGTACCTCACTACAAATCCCAGGATTCCATAGATGGGAGTCATAATAAAATTATATCAAATGTATAACTGCAGTGTAGGTATCGAGCCTACATGTCCTAAAGGCACCAGATCCTGTCTGATCTTGGAAGCTAAATAGGGTCACCCTGGTTAGCATTTGGATGGGAGACCAACAAATACGTGATGCTGTAGGTTATATTTCAGAGGAAGGAAATGGCAAAACTAGCTCTTGAGAATTCCTTGCCTTAAAAAAATCCCATGAAATTCATGGGGTTGTCGTAAGTCAACAGGCAACTTGAAGGCACATACACACACAGCTTATGTATTGTCATAGGTCTGAAGGAAAAATAGGATGTAAGTGTGACAAATAAAATATCTTGGCCTCAATCCATGTTCCATTGGAATAAATTCTGACCTATTTCCAAGAGTTGCTCTAATGGCTGTAAAATATTTTCAGCTACCAGAATCCCCCAATCAGCTCTTCAGACTTGGCTAGGAACTACATGCTCACATTCTGATTTTTTGGGCCCTTGGGGTTGCAGTTTTGGTCTTCTTTCAAATTTTGATACAGCCTTTTCGCAGTCCTGATATTAAAGTAAATGATTATGTTTTCATTTTTGTTTTAAAGCTAGGCTTTAATATTACGTGCAGGTATCCAAAACAGTTGTGCTGCTTAGGTGAGATAAATGGATCTGCCAGAGCCTTATTTAGCAGTATCCCTTAACTGGAATTCTGTAATCCGAAATACTCCAAAATCCAAAATTGACCACATTGATGGCTGAAATATTGACACCTTTGCTTTCTGATGGTGCAGTGTATACAAACTTTGTTTCATACACAAAATTATTAAAAATTATTTAAAATATTGTGTATAAAATTACCTTCAGGCTATATAGAGTGTATATGAAGAATAAATGAAATTCATGTTTAGACTTGGGTCTCATCTCCAAGATAGCTCATTATATATATATGCAAATATTCCAAAAACCAAAAAAATTCAAAATCCAAAACACTTCGGATCCCAAGCATTTCAGATTAGGGAGACTCAGCCTGTATTTTTGAAATGCTATAAATAGGGAAAGCTGCAAATGTAACTACATTAAAAATGCACTTCTGATACTTTTGAATACACATTAGCTTTATGAAAAGAGCAGCACTTTTCACTATTGTTTGGAAAAATGTTGAATGGACACTGGAGTTTACTACGGAGCCAATCTGGTAAAATTAAGATAGAACCAAACAGCATATGTTTACTGTTTCTTCTTCAGAAAGCTGCTTTGAAAAAGGAATTTTCCACACAGTATGTACAGTCATCTCATTTTCACCACCAACAAACAGATATTGCTATGTTTTGTATTGGTTCCAAAGCCTGCAAAAACTGTTCAACCAATAGCAACTGTAGAGCAAAAGAACTGTTTGGATCTCCTCAGGAGTAAAGACTCTCAGAGACATTTTTTTCTGTCTTAAGAAATTATGCATGCTTCCCACATAATTTTCAAATTCATAGACCACTAGGCTCAAATGACAGAATCAGTACAAGGGCATCTACATTACACAGTGGTAGCACTTTGAGTCCACTTTAACATCCTTGGCTCCATCCTATGGAGTCCTGGGATCTGTAATTTCATGTAGTGCTAAAACTTCTCTGCCAGAGGTCTTAAGTGGTGTCATTCAGGAGAAGACATCTCACCAGAGTACAAATCCCAGGATTCTATAAAATGGAACCACGACAGTTAAAGTGGTAGCAAACTTTTATAATATTACAGTGTGGATATATTTTGGTTGAAGCTTTGACAGGGAAGGGAAGACGGTCTGACGTTTGATAATAAAATTTAAATAGCATTTTTTTTTAAAAAATACCTTTTTTATCTTGACCCTTTGCAATGTGAATTTAATGAACTGCTTGAAGAATTTGTTTTAGGATAGGATGAATAAAAGGGTGAAATGTGATGGATTTTAAATGTCAATGACTATTTGCATCAGCATTGTTACTTCTCACTCCCATGAGGATTGATGTGCCATAATTTTTTTTTGGGAATGTATTCATATTTATATGTTTTTCACAAGACACTGTAAAAACTATACACACCAAGCTATTCTGGTATGATTAAATTTTTATCTGTTTGTCAAATTTTTAAAATAAAAATTTTCAAATTCAAAGTTTGTGTGTGAAATTTTACAAAAGAAAAGGCTGTGATATAAAAATATTGTCCGCGTTCACTCATATCCATAGGACAGTGCAACATATTTTCCATGTTCACTCATGAAGGATCTTTGTTCCACACTACTATACAGCTATGAATCAGAAGAAGACTAGGAATGGGAAGGACAACTGTGAAAGAACTAGACAAGATTCTAAAATGCAAAGATATAACACTGAAAATTAGGATTGTCCAAACCATGGTATTCCCAAACACTATGTATGGAGGTGAGAGCTGGACCATGAAGAAAGCAGATAGAAAGAAAATCAGCTGATTTGAGATGTGGTGCTGGAGAAGAGTGCTGAGGATACTGTGATCAACCAAAAAGACAAACAAATGGACCCACAAAGAAATGGGCCCTTGAACAGATCAAGGCTGAACCCCCTCTGGAATTGGGGCTGTCATACTTTGGCAACATTGTGAGAAGGCATGACTCATTTTAAAAGGTAATAATGCTAGAAAGAAATGAAGACTGCATCCCAGATGGTTAGACTCAATCAGGGAGGTCATGGGTCTGAACCTTCAGGAGCTGAGCAGAATGGCTGATGATATGGGGCCTTGGAGATGTCTCATCAACAAGATTGCCATGAGTCAAGGTCAACTCAAAGGCAGTTAGCAACAACAGTTCAGCTATGGCTGCCAATTAACTTTTAACAATGTTTGTAGGGGAAAAGAGGAGCGACATGTTTAAATATTTGACGGGATGTCATATTGAAGATGGAGCAAACTTGTTTTCTGCTGCCCCAGAGCCTAGGATACAGAGCAATGGATTTAAGCTAATGGAAAAGAGATTCCACCTCAACATTAGGAAGACCCTGCTGGTAAGAGCTATTTGACAGTGGAAGTCGTTGCCTCAAAGTTTGGTGGAGTCTCCTTTGGAGGTTTCAAATATCTGTTGGGAATACTTTAATTGTGTGTTGCATGCCAAGGGGTTGGATTGTATGCCCTTGTGGTCTGTTACAACTCTATGATTCTATGAAGGTAGCATTAACCTCACCCATCAGTGTACTCTCATCTAAGCAAAGATTCAAGCAAAATCTCTTACATACCACTAACCAGCATGAGAGTTGTTGACAGGGACTTTGTCCTGAAAAGTCAACTCGATAATCCACATAGCTTGAGTGGTGATGGTTGGGGGTTTCAGGGTAGAGCTACTCCCCCAATTGGTGGAGTGTATTACATTAATGTTAAAGGCTATAATCACTGCTAATGCAGTTGCCATTTGCTTTGCTTTGTCTTTTCATCCTTCTCGACATGTAAGGGTTTGCTTAGCCCTACCTGTACCTTGGTACCCACATATTGCACAGCCACCATTTATCGAAGTTCCCTCCTCATCAATCCAGCCTTAAGGATTAGTGCAAACAGTTATGCCTGCTGGAATTTTGAACGTTCTTTGGCATTGTTTTCCTTTGCTTCATTCTTTACATCCTTTGGACACGCTCCTAGATTCTACCCTTTACTTAACCATGGATCCTTGCAAAATCCATAATTTTGGACTCAGAACCTGCCCTTTACTTATACATGAGATCAACTTATAGTCAAGTATATATGGTCTTTTAGAAAAAGCAACAATTTGATAGTTCTAGGAATTCCTTGCCTAAAAAATCCAGTGTCTCTTATTGTTACAAAGCCAAGAGCAAAGCCAGCTCTAGTCTGGCTTGGTCACAGTGAATGGTGCTCTTTATGATGTGAGAAAGCACCACTATTTGTATTGCAGACAGAGGCATTTGTCCATGCACTCTTCCAGCAGTAAAATATTTGGATGTGTGCAGCTCCTGCTCTGAAGCACATTTTCTAATCTAGCTTGCTTGAATAAGGCTAAAGCAAAAGGGCTTTCACAGACTCAGCTGTCTGATGTTTGACACCAACGTGAGATGACAGCTTTACGAAGCCTCTAGGACTCGACCCAGTCCTCCTCCCCTTTGCATTCCATTAAGGGAAATGGCACAGTGTGCAAAGCAATTCACTATAGATAATGCTGCTCTCAGCATGTATTCCCTTAATTTATTCTCTGGCATAAAATCTCATGGCTTTCTTCATTCCAGAGACTGTCTAGAATTTCCTCCGCATCTCAGCTTGATTCTTGTCTTTTTATGTAGCATGATCCCACTTAATATTCTCCTGCTATTTCCCCTTCATCCCTCCCTGCCCTCCCCCCTTGTTGCCTTGGCAGGAAAAAAAATGGGTCACAATTTAGCTGTGTAGTGCAACACAGAAAAAACCTTTGAAGGGTTAAACTGGGAGGATGTGTGCATATCATTATATCACATAGCTGTCTTTATTCAGGAGAGCTGCTGGTTCATACAAAGGATCTGCAAATTACTTATTTGGTGGCAGTTTCAGGTTATTCTGTATCTCATGTTGGAAACTCAGGTTTGCTTTTCATCAAGATACAAATTCCTCTGCTGCAGATTATAACAAACATATTATTTATTTACTTATTGCATCTCTGTTTTACCCAACAGCTGATGGTCTCTGGACAGCTCACAAAATAAATGGTAAAATACAGGTATAGGTTGAGATCCAACATGGAGGAAATGGAGCATAACTTAACATTCATGGGCTACAATGCTGTATGGCACAGTGCAACATAGTTGAGTTATGTCCACATAGTGGGATCCATATTGGAATCCACAGTCCACATAGTGGAACTGTGTTGCAGCTGGGTATACAACACCCTACACTTATTACTGAGCTGCTGCAACCCACCATGGCCATTCAAAGGCTGATGGAAGATGTGGAAGCAGGATCAGAGAAGTGTCTGGCTGTGTTCCTGTAGCCAGATGCAAATGGACTATATCATCCACTAAGGTGCACTGGGATCCTGTGGAAATTTCAACAGCTAATGTAATAATGTCATCTCTGGCTAGAGGAACAAAGACAGATACTACTCCAACCTCCCTGATTCTTCATTGGCCATGGAATGGCAGGGGTGGGGAGAAGGCGCTGTATTAGCTAAATGGTAAGTCTGGGTTGGGGCTTTGGTCATTGCAGAGGGAAGATGGGGCTTTTAACCACTGCAACAACAACAACAAAAACTGAGCTATGTAAGTGTAAGGTGGACTTACATCAGCATATTATACCAACAGTCATTGAACTAACATGGTAGTTAAGCAACACTATCTCATTAGTAAATGTGTATGTGCAATGTATATTGCATATACAATATGCATCATATGTGCCATGCACATCTATGCACAATGTGTATCATTATGTGCAACACACATTCATGCGGAATGGCATTGCATGCACATCTCTGCTTCTGCAACCGTCAACTGAATATGGCCATGCCTCATCAGACAAAAATGTCCAACCACTTCTACAAGGGAAAATACACATGGGTATGACACCAGAGTTCCAGTTATAAATGCAATGAGGCAGAGATCTCACAATGGAATAAACACTTAGAATGTTACTGTAATGTGTGAATTGTTACTGTAGTGTGCCTTCAAGTCATTTCTGACTTATGGTGACCCTAAAGTGATCCTGTCATGGGGTTTTCTTGGCAAGTTTTGTTCAGAGGAGGTTTGCCATTGCTATCTTCTGAGGCTGAGAAAGTGTGAGTTGCCCAAGGTCACCCAGTAGGTTTCCATGGCTGAAATGTCTTAGTCCAACACTCAACCGTTACACCACACTGGCCCTCATATCCCTCCAGAAACTCAAGTATGAACATACATATGCACCATTACGTGCAAATAACTATACAAGTATTGCTGGTTTTTTGCCTTTGTTTCTGACTTATGGCATCCCTAAGGTGAACTTATCATGGGGTTTTCATGGCAAGGCTCAGAGTATGTTTGCCTTTGCTGTTCTCTAAGGCTGAGAGAGTGTGACTTGTCCAAGGTCACCCAGTGTGTGTCCATTGCTGAGCAGCTATTTGAACCCTGGTCTCCAGAATGGCAGTCCAGTGTTCAAACCACTACGCCATGCTGACTCTAAGAGGTAAATATGTATGTACATATGTACATACATTTTTTAACCTCAAAATTCACCATGATAGGAAACAAAGTAACATGAAGTGAAATTCACTGAAGGGGAAAAATACTTTTTGTGCCCACTTCATCAACCTCCTGAAGCCCAGTTATGGATTCCATTGGAGTTCAATTGGAAACCATGAGCTTAAGTTTGCAAAACAAGAGTCTTAATAAAAGGGCATCTGGGGTTTTTTCATTCAGTGCATACCCTCTGAACACACACAACACCTCTAGCAATGTTTAATAGTTTACATTCCCATGGTCTGGATTTTAGTCCAAACTTTACAAGGTGCCAAACTTATTTGGGGAATAAAATCCAGCCCCTTGGATTCAGCTTTTTCCACGGTTCAAACTAAACCCTGGATTCACTAGCCCACTGACATGGAAGCCACTGGCAGCTGCCATTGACTGCCCCATTACTTGAGAAATACATGCAGAGAGACTAACCTCCAATTTTCTGTAATAAAACCTGATGCTTTCTGTTTACGCAAAGGGCAGCTATTCCTCTCACACTGCCACTAATGCTTTTTGTATGTGAATAGCTCTGTATCTGGGGTATCTGGCTAGCCAACCCCACATTTCAGCCTTAGTTTCCACTAGTAAGCCACTTCTGTGGTTCTTGTTTGCAAGACAGTGGCATATTATTTGCTCTCCTTGCAGAACTTCTCATATGCAGTGGTTTGTTTGTCTTGCCTGTTTTAAAAAACAACACGCCAGGACAAGTCCCAGACTCCACAGGCACACTGGAGAGACACAACATCCCTTTTTTCCCCTTTAACTTGCAATTTTATCTGGAGATAAAGCAGGAAAAACACAGGCTCTCATTAACTCTCTGCAGAATGTGGGTTTTGGGCCAAAAATATGCGTGCTTGGGCAGGGGAGCAGTGTCCCATGTGTCTTAACAACTATTAGTTTAACTATACAAAAGTTCAAAAGTCATAAAACCAGGCCAAGAAATCCAGGGCTAATGTGTGTTATCCGCAGAGCTTTGAGAAGTTTCTTGCAGATTCCCACATTGGAAAGATGAAAACTGGGACACATGGAGCCAAGCACCATCAGGGTGTGTTCAAAGTGACAAAAGATATCAGTGAGGAAGAACTCACAAACTAGGACTGTTGTCGTTTGCCTTCAGGTTTGTTTCTGACCTAGGGAGACCTAAGGTTGTTGCAGGCAAGATTTATTCAGTGACTTTACCTTCCTCTGAGGCTGACAGTATGTGACTTGCCTGAGGTCACTCAATACATTTCCATGGCTGAACAAGGATCTGAACCCTGGTCTCCACAGTCATTGTCCAACATTCAAACTACTTCATCGCACTGGCTCCTCTCAAGCTAAGATAGGCTGCAGCAATTTGCTTTTGCATGAGCTTCCTGGGAAGGGCAGAATTCCATCCCTCCTCTTTTTTCCTTTATGCTAATTGAATGAATGCAAACTACTTTTGCACTTTGATCTAAGTTTCCATCCATGTAAGCTGAGGATGAACGGGAAAGGTTAGAGGAAGAGAGAGAAACTGGGACATTTTAAAAGCAGCTGAAAAAGTGGGATGGCATTGGCAGAGGATTAATTGGTTGTCATCATCATCATCATCATCATCATCATCATCATCATCATCATCATCATCATCATCATATCACCTTTTTCTAAATATAGGGACGCAAGGTGGCTAACAACAACTTTAAATCAACAGTAGGAGGAGTGGTCTGCATGCATGGATATCCCTCCATACCATCTTAACTTAGAACAACAACTTGGCACAATGCCATCCTGTGCCTAAAAATCATATTTTTTTCTCTCCTGTATGATTTTTAACACATTCACCTGATGAAGATGCCAGTGGAGCATCATAAGCTTGCAACATGTCTTTTGTGCATTTTGGTTGGCCCACCAAAGGTATCACTGTTTGGTGGGTGTTGGATGTTATTGTACTTTGTGGCGGTTCTGTTACATAGAACCCGGGGATGTATAGTTTGGTGAGATAATTAGATTTCTCTGAACTATAGAATTATAGCTAGAAAATTCTAAGTGCCTCACTAAACTACAAATCTGAGGATTCCATAAAAATGATCCATGCTCACTAAAGTGCTATCAAGTTGCTATAACTGTGTTAAGTAGAACGACTTCAAGGTCCAACTCTTTTGTTTTGTCCCATCTAGAGCAGACCCACTCATTCAATTATTTATCTGGCTGATTTATATAAATCCCACCGATCTAGTTGGTCTGCTTTAGATCAGAATAGCAATGAATTTTTTCAGACCTAAGTCTATACTAACCTGTCTCTTGCATTAGTGTAAATAAAACCTATCAGGTATGTGTGTGGTGTTTTGGTGTTTATTCTCACAATGAATATATTTGCAACTGTTGTGCTTGACAGCTGCTGTGAAAACATATTCAGAACATTTACTACGCAATATGCAGTAACTAGGGTGAGGTAACAGGAAATTATTTATTCATATATTTTAAATATTTATATACTGTACTTCCCCCGAACTTGTTCTGGAGTGATGTATACTTTCTAATTACTTTCTATCTGAAGATTCTCATCAAAACCTGAGTAAAATATGGTCTTGGCTAACAGTTTATACAATGAATTTCTTGTCAGTAATAGATCTTAATACTCATAATACTTGAGTCAAATGGCTCTGTTTGACTCAAAAAGCAACTTTATTTATCGTTACATCTTATTGGGAATAGTCACTTTCTTAATCAGAAATTTTAACCTTAACATTTTTACATTTGTAATTTTCTTTGTACTGCTTCACTTATTATTTCTGTGCCAGTATGTAAATATAATGGTGTTTTAGCCTATGTGTATGTATTTGCATTCAGACATTTTCTGCTCAACATACCGAAAACAAAAATAATGTCCACAGAAGATCTACATAAATTCAACCTAGACAAGTGAGGAAATGAAAAAAAGTTAAAGATTTCCTGTACATTGATCAAAATGAAGACTGCTGCCAAGAAATAAGAAGAGGACAATGAATGGGAAGAGCAGCTATGAAGGAAATAGACAAAATCCTAATGAACCCTAAAGAATAAAGATATACAACTGGGTACTAAAGTTAGAATCATCCAAGCCATCGTATTGCCCATCACCATGTGAGATGTGAGAGCTGGATAGTGAAGAAAGTGGATAGGAAGAAAATCAACTCATTTGAGCTGTGTTGCTGGAAAAGAATGCTGAAGAAACTGTGGACAGCCAAAAAAGGGGAGGGGGTGGATTTACAGTATCCTGTGATTTGTAGTTTAGTAAGGCACTAGAGATCTCTGGCAGAGAATTTTAAATATTGTGGTCTCTATGTGTTTTGATCACCTTCTATGACTTTCATCTGTATATTTAAATGCATGTCTGCGGGTCAGCCCACAAGTGTCTGTTCTGTACTCAGTAGGTTTGGATGAACTATATTCAGCCTTGGCACATTTCAAGATTCTCCTTATTCAGCCTTGTTCTGGGATTAACCATAGAGCTCTTGCCTCAGATTTACTCTGAAGACTTTGTAGCAAACGTTTAGGCGGTTCAGCATTTAATTCTGGAAGTTAGCTTTGAAATTATTTGTGAAATCTCTTTAATGTTGTGACATCTCTTTCTTCCTAGCTGTTCCTGGAGATGACAGGAATTGGAAATCGAGCCTTCTGAATGAAAGCATCTGTACTGCCACTGAGCTACAACCTTTTCACTGACTGCATTTTCCTAAAGGCAAAATTTTGTAACGATAAGCACAGTTGTCTGTCTGTGATAAGGATAATTATATGAGAGAAAACAGGGACTGTCCTCATAGAGACCAAAAAAGAACATAGCCCAGTCCATTTCTCTAGTGGTTACAGATTCTTCTTATGTCTTAGGGAGTGTGCATTAAAATGGCTTTAGATTTGGTTGATATCCAAGGTGAAGTCCTTCTTTTCTGCTTACAAAGACACAATCTAACATAAACATCATAGGACAGCCCTGGTGGCCTCCATCTATTTTCAGCAGGAAAAAACTGCCCTGCAACTTGATAAGCCTGGTTGCTTCAGGCTTTCAGCTTATAGTGTGGCAACACATTGCTGTAAAACAAGAAACCCAAAAAGGAGTACAGAAGAAATGGGCATAAAATGTGCACTTGCTAATTTTTAGCTATAAATGCAAATTTGGAAATGATTGCTATAATTTCAACAGAGATGCAATACATTTTATCATACTGGGAAACACTGTGACTGTGTGTTCTGTGTGACTGCTCAGTCTGCTGATCTGGTCTGGTGATGGGCAATATTACAGCTTCTGATCTCCATCCTCATGGTTCTTTATCTCTAACCAGAACTTGAAGTGGATAGCCTTTAAAGCTAGGAAAAGATACTGTAATTGCTAAAAAGTTCCAATAGTTTTTTCTAGAATAAGTTGTGCCACTTTTCATAGAATCATAGAGTTGGAAGAGACCACGGGGGCCATCCAGTCCAACCCCCTGCCATGCAGTAATCAACAATCAAAGCATCCCCAACAGGTGCCATCCAGCCTCTGTTTAAAGACATCTAAAGAAGGAGACTGCACCACACTCTGAGTGTGTTCCGCTGTCAACAGCTCTCACTGTCAGGAAGTTCCTTTTAATCAGGGAGTCCAAGGGGGGGGGTTCTTGGGTGGTCCGCCCCCCCCCCCCCCATTAGAAAATGAATGGTGTGTGCCGCTGCGCTTGCACCCAAGCCCCATATAATGGTGGCACTTGGTCTGGAACCCCCCCCCCTTCCTAAATCCTGGTTACGTCCCTGTTCTAATGTGAGTGGGAATTCTTTTCCTATTCTTGCATCCTTGTTCCGGTCCTATTCTCTGGAGCAGCGAGAAAACAGCTTGCTCCATCCTGTGTGAAGTACTTACATTTTCTCCATTTGAAATTAATTTTGTTAGCTTTGGCCCAGCTTTCTAATCTATTTAGGTCATTTTGAATTCATCCTGTCCTCTGGAGTATTAATTTTGTGTCGTTTACAAATTTGATAAGCATACTTCTGTTATTTGATCCAAGTTATTGATAAAGATGCCGAACAGCACTGGGCCCAGGACAGACCCCTGTGGGACCCCACTGGTCAATTCTGTCCAGGATGAAGAGGAGCCTTGCTGAGCACCCTTTGGGTTTGGCCAGTCAACCAATTACAAATCCACCTAACAGTTGTATTGTCTATACATATTTTAATTTAAATTGTTTGCAAGAATATCATGGGGGACACATTGAAGGAGTATCATATTGAGGCAGGAGCAAGCTTTTTTCTGCTGTTCCAGAGAACAGGACCCAGAGCAATGGATTCAAACTAGAGGAAAAGAGTCTCTCCTTTTGACACCTCTTTAACTGCCATGGCTCCATCCTATGGAATCCTGGGCTTTTGTGGTTTGTTGTAGCACCAGAGCTCTCTGAGAGAGAAGGTTAAAATCTCACAAAACTACACATTTCAGAATTGCATAGCATTGATCCATGGAAGTTAAAGCGATGTAAAACTGCATTATTTTTGCAGTGCAAATGCCGCCTTTGTTAGGGGTTTTAACCAGAATCTAGATAGCCACTTCTGTGAAATCCTGTAGCACTAGATGGCCTGCGTTAAGAGATGGGCTGGACTTTAAAATTTTATGTTCCTACGGAAAGGACTGTATCGTATGCTAGGGAAATTTCAAAAATCACACCTTTTAGATGTGTCTGTGTCAATAAAAACTGTTTCTTCAAATTTCCAAAAATAACATTGATACATAAATTATAAGTATCCCAGAATGTGTTTTTTTCTAATGTTCCACATTATTGTATATCAATTGTACATTACCTTGAAGAATGTGGAAAATGAGTACAATACAAAAGTAGCGAATATAAATGAAACATAAATATATCAAACCTACATTCATTTTCAAGAAAAAAGTGCTAGTATTAATTTTATAATAATAATAATAATAATAATAATAATAAAATGTATTTGTGTTTCCTCACCTCTCCCAGTGGATCGAAGCGGGTTATAGACTATTAAAATCAATACATATAACACTCTTATAAAAACATAAAAAATATTACATCAACACTCATCAATACAACAGTACAAATGATTGATAATTTATTCCTTTATTTGAAATTTGTTCATTTATGTTCACTATCTTGCTATCAAGGTTCTTATATAAAGTAGCAGTGTGGAGAGGCAGGGCTAATAGCAGCCCTGGCTTAGCATGGACTAATAAATTCTTATTTCCCAAAACATATCTTACATTGCCTTTAGAAAAAGCCTTATCTCACTCTGGACATTTTTCACTTGCAATGCTAAAAATATCTTTTTGGTCTGGAACACATCACTTGTGAGTGCTTTTAATGTGGGCTGCAAAGTCCAAGATGGAGTCATTGTTCATTCAAATATGCTTTCCAGACTTTTAGGAATGCTTCTTCATACACTTGCTGTACAGTATCAGAACTAGAGAAAAAACAGATTTCAGTGTCAGCTATGATGAACAATATCTTGGGCAAAACTAGGGAGGAAAATTGCTGGACAGAATTAACAAAGAATGTCTGCCTATACATTGGCAAAGTTCACATGATTTTATCTTGGCTTAATAAGTCCAGAAATGAATGAACCTTCTGGCTTCACAGCAATCTCTTCATTCCTTCTGCATTGGGAGCAAGGAATCAAGGATGTTTGAATTGTCTACAAGTCTCTATTTTATATGAATCTGGAACGTACTATCAATGGCCAGAATCATACTGTTGTTTTATGCATGCATATATTTCCCTATGGAAGCAGTTGAAAGTCTGTATTCACTTCAGTGCTGCAGAAGTGACATTGCAGATACTGTGCAATTGTGCAAGTGGATGCACATTACTGGCCAAAGTTCATCTGTTTGCCCCTGGTGGTAGTATTCAGCCTTGGGCCCTACGGAAGGAGAGACTGGAAGTATGCATTACATGAATACCGTGTAGGCTGCATTTCATGTCAGGGATGATGGGAGTTGTAGCTCTTCACCTCTGGCTCTAACTCACCACCTTGTTATGCACCGGCGCTGACCAGTTTTGGCCAGTGGTTAAAGCTTTGCTCTAAAGCATCAGAGTTTCAGAGAACAGGCTGAAGACCCTGACAAACTCTCCAAGCCTTCTCACTCTTGCTCCACAGAAGTCTTCACACTTCTTCAGGATCCAGCTGGCTCTTGTATCTTCACTCAAGACACCAGACAACTCAGTAGTCTTATATAAAAGATCTACTTTATTCTACTATATACAATACTCCAAACTACTCCACAAAATACATTGGGAATCATAGCAATTATTATAGCCATAGTAAAACACCACCCACTCTGTCAGTTTCCACCCACTGGGCGTGTACATCCATTTTGATTGGTTCTCATAGTTCAACCCATAATTAATGATTTCATCATTTCACCTTGTCCACTTAATGATTCTCAGGTGCTTTCAATTATCCACTCTACATTTCTGTCCTTGGCATTTAGGACTGCTAAATTACATTACCTTTTACACCTGTGTGGCTTCTTAATTGCTTTTGCTTAGTCATAGTGACTCTCACATACATGTTTTATTTCCATCACTGTATATCCCATGTTGCATTTTCCTTAACAATTCAGAGGAAGGAACTTGCATAACCGGATATTAGTATTTTTTGCCTAAGAAAACCCATGAAATTCATGGAGTTGCCACAGGTCAACAAGCAACTTGAAGGCACATACATACACACTCAAGAAATCAGAAGTTGTCTAAGATTTGGAAGGGTAGCTATGAAGAAACTAGCCAAAATCTTCAAGAGTAAAGATATACCATTGAATTTGTTGTAGTTGTAGTTGTGTGACTCCAAGTCATTTTTGACTTATGGCAGTCCAAAGGCAAACCTATCATACAGTTTTCTTGGTAAGTTTCTTCAGAGGGCATTTGCCATTGCTAAGTTACAATCATCCATGCCATAGTATTTCTGATTTCTTTGTATGGCTGTGAAAGCAAGACAGTGAAGAAAGCTGACAGGAAGAGAGAACCGACTCAGTTGAAATATATTGCTGGAGAAAGGTCCTGCAGATACAATGGGCTGCCAAAAAGACAACTAATTAGGTCTGGGAACAAATTAAGCCTGAATTCTTACAAAAAGCCAAAATGGTTAACTGAGTCTATCATATTTTGAACATACCGTAAAGCAGTGGAAGAGATAATAATGCTGGGGGAAAGTGTGAGGCAGAGGAAAGGAGGAAGAACACATTACAAATAGATTGATTCAATATGAGAAGCCACAACTCTTAATCTGGAAGACCCGAGCAGGGCTGTGGATGACCAGGGCTCAGGCAGGGCTCTCATTTGTAGGGCTGCCATACATTGAAGTTGACCCAATGGAAAGTAACAACCACAACAACAGCCTTTCAGTTGTACAACTTAACCATTTAATACATTGCCACCTAACACAATGGTCTCATAGCACAATCAGTGTGTAAATCCATATATAGAAACTTGTGCCACAGCTTTGGAAACAACCAGCACTGGCAGCTGATGGCTTCCATATCAGTGGAGTAGCGAATCCTCTCTGGGTTTTAGACTGAACTTTTAAAGAAGCTGACCAAGGTGCTGAACCTATTTTGTGTACAGCATTCATCCATGCGCAAATGAAAATGCTCAATGTGTTCACAGTTTACGAAACCATTATGCTTTAATGTCCTATAACATATAGCCAAAATATCATTGCTTCCATAGATTCTTTCTTTCTTTCTCTCTCTCTCTCTCTTTCTCTCTTTCTTTATTTATGTAATGCATACTCCATCTCCTGATGCATACCAGAGGTAGCTTACAAAAGGGTTAAAACTAAATACAGCTAAAAACCCAGTAACACAAAACTTAAAAATTAATAATTAAAGTATCACGTTTAAGAGATCACTAATTTAAAATCATTTTAAAACAAGAAACAAAACAAGAAACACGGATGTTAAAATTTCCACCATGCAATTGCAGAACTTTGGACGGTAAGAGCATGTTACACAATGCTGCCCTCTGCTGTTTTGAAATAGCACCAGATTCTTTTTTGAAAACTGGTTTCTGAAAAGCTAACTTGAAAAGGTTAATGCATCCAGGGGTAGCTGTGTCGGCCATATACAATAACATCCAAATTCATTTTATTTCCTGCAATTCAAAATGTTTTGTCTCCCGGTAACACATAGCCCAAAGGAGGAATGGCCTTCCTGCATGGAAATCCCTCCATACCATCTTAACTTAGAACAACACCAACAATATCTTTACAAAATGCAGGTCTGTGATGAATGTTGGCATATTTTTTTCCTCCTGTATGATTTTTAACAACTTTACTTGATGAAGAAGCAGTGGCTCTTTGAAAGGTTTCAACATGTTGGGCCAATAAAGGTACTACTGTTTTGTGGATTTTGGGGTGTTACTGGTCTCCATCCACTTCTGGCAATTACCATCTCCACTAGGAACAAGTCTTTTGTAAAGTTAGCTTGGTCTTGTCCATTCAAGACCGAGCTACCCTCAAAACACTTGTTCATAACAATACTTTACATACAGGTTGAGTCTGCCTTATCTGAAATGTTTGGAACCAGCAGTGTGTCTGTTAATTGTTGTTCCCTGCCTCGATCCATGGGGAGAGATGGGTAAGA
>NC_056525.1:232895438-232931286 GCF_019175285.1 Sceloporus undulatus
AATAATAATAATAATAATAATAATAATAATAATAATAATAATAATAATAATATCCTACTTTTTTTCTAGTCCTGAGACTCAGGACAACTTACAAACATTAAGGCAAATACAGATAGGAAACATTTGCCAAAACATAAGTAATAAAACAATAATAAAAAGTTGTTAAAATACAGTTAAACAACCCATAGAAACAAAATAGTTTAAAACAAATCCATTAAAAGTAAAAGTTAAAAATCAGCAAAACAGGATACCATTAAAAGACTTTACAGACAGTTCCTAAAATTGAACAAAAAAAGTTTCCACTCATTGATGGGAGGATATCAAGGAGAGAGCCATCTTAGCCTTCCTAAGGAAGGTGTCCAAGGCCTGGGAGCAGCCCCCAAAAAGTCCTTCTTAAAAATATGGTTGGGAAGGTTGTGGATAGTGACAAGACCTCTCCTGAAGATCCAAGAGTCCAAGCAGGCTCATATAGGGCTTATCTGTGCTCTAAGTTCAGGCTCTAATCCCCTTAGCATTAAAGATCAGGGTATGATGTTTAAGCACATTGTGAACTGAGGGATTTGTATTTAGTGCTAGCGTTAATTTCATAGTCCTTTCACACTCCAAGTTACCTCTTGATCTTCCCTGATCTACCTTCTGCCCATTCTTAATCAGAACTTAGAACAGGAGTGCTGGCTGGTGAAGTCAGAGGGTTAAAGGCCAAAAAGATAACCTTTCTAAGCTAATCACATTTTTCTTATAAAACATTCTTTATTAATATCAAGAGTTGATATAAATAAACAAAGGTACATTAAACAAATCATTCATTAAGTCATGCCCCTGTTAATACAGCAGTATCAAATGCTAAGAATTACATTAAAGTACTTTCCCTCACACATGCCTTCCATCTTCTGCTAATCTATTCAAGTAGATCAATCTGACTCTAATACATAGATAGACAATGCATTGTCCAGAGGTGCCTGGCCTAGGTCGCAACCTCCATTTCTATAAGAAAATATTGGAGCAACATGCCTGAGGATATTTGTAGAAATTTGTTTCCTCATGTATCTATTGTCCAATTTTTTTTGAGATCTACTGGATCTCAAGCTCAGTCAGAGGCACCATTAGATGTCAACATGAACTCTTGGGTTTCTGGTTGCAGCCTAAGACTGCAATTCTGAAGCTGGACTACCAATGTGTGAGACTTAAAGACATTTATTTGACACGTGTTGCAACATTGTCTGCATTTGTGCAACATTCCACCCCATTCCCATTTTTGACAACATCATCTCTCTGTCTTCTTTCTTTAGCAAACCATGAACTTCAGATTGTTTAGCCTTAAACCAGATCTTGCAATTTGAACCCAACCTTAGATATTGGAACTCTACTTCTTGGAGTTACTGGCTTGCATCCTGTTGAAGAGTTACAATTGTGGCACTGCTGCTATGATCACAAATGCCCTCCAAATCTACTTTAATAGCCAGCAGCCACACAGGACTCTGAGGGACTGGCTGGTGGGGAGGCCTTCAGAGCTTTGTGCAGCAGCTGCCATACAGGACTCCAAGGGCCGGGGGTGGTGGTGGTCTGGCTGGGTGAGGGCAAGGCAGTTCGCCCCCTGATGCTCCAGGTGACACAAACCCTGCTGACACCACTTGCAGTGGCACTGTGGGACTGAAACAGAATTGAAAAAAATTCTGTAATGCTGAAAGTTATTGGTGAAGAAAAGCAGGATTTTCTATTAATATTATGTTTTATTTATATAGCACTGTAGATTTACATAGCGCTGTACATACAGGTATCCAGGAGCTTTCCACCCACAGTGCAAAAGGACTGCTGAATTCAGTTGACATTACCTACATCAACACAGTTGGAGCCAAAGCAGTTAAACATCAAACCAAAGAATCGTAGAGTTGGAAGAGACCACAAGTGCCATCCAGTCCAGCCTCCCACCATGCAGGAATATACAATCAAAACACCCCCAATAGATGGCCATCTAACCTCTGTTTAAAAATTTCCAAAGAAGGAAACTTCACCACACTCCATGGCAGTATATTCCACTGTCAAACTCTTACTGTCAGGAAGTTCTTCCTAATGTTTAGATGGAATTTCTTTTCTGTAGCTTGAAATCATTGCTATGAGTCCTAGTCTCTGGAGCAGCAGAAAACAAATTTGCACCATTCTCAATATGACATTCCTTCAAATATTTAAACAGAGCTATCATATCACCTCTTAACCTTCTCTTTTCTAGGCTAAACATATCCAGTTCCCTAAGCCACTCCTCATAGGGCATGGTTTGCAGACCTTTTGTCATTTTGGTCACCCTCCTAATGTTTAGATCTAATCTTTTTTCTTGTAACATGAATCCATTGGTCATGTTCTAATCTCTTGAGAAACAGAAAAGAAGCTTGCATCATCCTCTACATAACATCCCTTCTACTTTTTAAATATGACTGCAGTTGCTGTTGTTGTTGATTCTGACGTATGGTGACCCTGTCATGGGGTTTTCCCAACAAGATTTGTTCAGGGAGGGTTTGCCATTGCCTTCCTCAGAGTCTGAGAGTGTGAACTGCGTAGGTTTCCATGACTGAATGGGGATTTAAACCTTTGATTATCGCAGAAGGCAAAGGCCAGAATCCTCTATCATGGTGTACATTACATAACTTTATGTATACTTAGCTACATAGCGGAGACACTAAGAAACCCTGTTAGTGAATTGCCAAGATGTGTAATGGGACAACAGGCAGAATAACTTGATGTACATTGGCACTCCCTAGCCATGGGATCAATGTGTGTGCATCAGTCACTCTGCTGACTCCTTTATGTAGTAACATAACAGCAGCTCTTTACTGGATATGGTTGTTATGGAACTGCTGAATTTTAGTTCCCTACAGGATTCTGGCCAAGATTTGGATATTTACAATCCCCTGTAACCTAGAACAAATAATAAGGAAGATCAAGGAAGGAAGTGCAAAGGCAGGCTTACTGTTGAACATAAAGAAAACAAAAATAATAGCCACAGAAAATCTACATGAATTCAGCCTAGAAAATGATGAAATGGAAATAGTAAAAGAGTTCTCATACCTGGGATCGAACATTGACCAGAATAGGGACTGCAGCCAAGAAATCAGAAGATGTCTGAGAATAGGGAGAACTAGAAAAGTTCCTAAAGAGCAAAGATTATACAACTAAGCACAAATGTTAGAATTGTACAAGCCATTATATATCCCTATTACCATGTATGGATGTGAGAACTGGACAGATAAGAAGGAAGGTAGGAAGAAGATTAATGCATTTGAGATGTGTTGCTGGGGAAGAGTGCTAAGAATTACATGGACAGCCAAAATGACAAAAAATGGGTCCTAGAACAAATCGAGCCAGAAATCTCACTGGAGGCCAAGATGATTAAACTGAGGCTGTCGTAGACTGAGGCATATAATGAGAAGGCAAGACTCGTTGGAAAAAACAATAAAGCTAGGTAAGGTGAAGGAAAGTAGAAAGAGAGGAAGGCCACATGCTAGATGGATGGACTCTATTAAGAAGGTCACAGGTATGAATTTGCAGGAACTATGCAGATCAGTGGAGGTTAGGGAGTCTTGGAGATGTTTCATTCACAGAGTCACTATGAGTTGAGATCAATTTTAGGGAAGTTAACAACAACAAATCTGATTCTGCAGCTTTGCCTATGGTAAATATATATGCCCATGGGTGCTTGCCCATTTTAAAACAGGGCAGAGAGTGTGTAATGCCCATGGTCCTGCAGTATTTTTCCCATGTCTGAGCAGAGGTTCAAACCCTGGTCCTAGTCCAACACACAAACCACTACACCACATGGGCTATAATGGCTATCAAATCAGTTCTCAATCTTTTCAAAACTAAACATACCCAGATCCCTAAGTCATCCCTCAGACCTAGTATGTAGCTATGCCATAATACATATCCTACTTGTAGGCCTCTCGAGCTGAGTGATATTAAACTAAAAATAGTGAAGTTTTTCAGAATATATAATTGCAATCTCAGAATCAAACTTTTTTCATGGCTCATGAGATTGTATGCATTACATAAGGGATTCTGGTATTAGTATGGTATGGGGGACCATGTTGCTAATTTGTAGAAAGCCTCTAAAATAATGTTTGTGCCCTGCACATAACTATTAAGTCTTAGACATGGGAGGGCCAAACACAAGAAAAAGCAGTGTAGAAAACTGGACACAATTTCAGAATTGTGCTCACATATAATCCACAATGGTGTCACTTGATTTGTTCTGACACTACATAGGATTTGATTGAAGCTTTTTTCCCACACACATACCTCACCATGTTGCTACCTAATAAATGACATTTTATTTTGACATGAACACGGCTCAGCTCAGCAGTCAGTCTGTTACTCAGAAGAAGGCATGGAGGATGGTATTTCTTAAAAAAAATACTGGGGGAAATTAAATTAAATGAGTCATCCAATGAACATTTCAGCAAATAATTTTTAAAAAAAGAAAAGAAAGAAAGAAAGGTGGGCTACCCAGTCAGATGTCAAGCAGAGACAGGTAAAAAGCCACAATCTCAGGAAAAGAAAGCATTGAATTAATCACTGATATAGAAAGAAAACACAGAAGAATTTGTTATTCCAGGTGGTGTACTACACATTAAAAGAAGATTGTTGTACATTACATTTCATGTGTTGACAGCACTCACTAGAGTAGACATGCTGAATCACCATTCAGCAATAGATCCCGTGCATCTATCCTGTCTGGGACTAACCAACAGGATTCTGGCTATTTTCATATAAACTGTGATGGTGATGGTGATAGACCTTCAAGCAGTTTCTGTCTTATGGCAATCCTAAAGACTAACCCTTTAATGGGCTTTTCTTGGCAAGATTTCTTCAGAAGAGATATGCCCTTCTTGCTCTTATTTTGAGGGAATGTGACTTGCCCAACATTACCCAGTGGATTTCCACAGTAGAGCAGGGATTTGAATGCTATCCAAGTCTAAGTCTCCCAAACTACTACGACATACTGGTTTGAAACAGTTGCTTGAAGCTGCTGTTTGCAAAGTGGTTCAAAGGCACATAACAGATATTGTTGTTGTTACATGCCTTCAAATCAGCACCAAGCTGTGACCTTTCCATGGGGGTTTCTTGGTAAGATTTAGAATTGCCTTTGCCCCCTTCTTATTGTGAACGAGTGTGATTTGCTCAACGTCACCCATTCAGTTTCCACAACTGAATGAGGATTTGAACCCTTGTGTTCCAGAGTCCCAGCCAAAATCACTATATCATGCTTGCTTTAAAGAGATACTACAACTGTCTCCTCCTCCTCCTCCTTGAGATGCCACAAAAAATTCCCATCATTGTGATGGTTCACACAGCAGAAAATAAAAGCTTATCAGCACGATGGCTGTATATCACCTCTGGTATCAAGAGGCAGTATGTCTTTGGACGCTTTCAGACCACATAGTTATAATGCTAAGATTCCATTTTAACTGCCAAGGCAAATTCCTATGGAATCTTGGGGTTTGCTGTTTAGGGAATAGTACTTAGAAGTGTTATACAGAGAGATCTAGTGCCTCACCAGCCTACAAACCTCAGAACTCCACAGGGTATTGCCATGTCAGTTAAAGTATAGTATAGCATTATAACCTTTAATGTGAAAGGTCCCTCAGTACCTTAGGGGTCAAGTAGACCGGCAGCTTGGAGTGGCCTCTGGCTGCCCAGCCCTGGTTGCTCCCTGTTTGGCATGGGACCACAACGACCAGATGCCACAGTCCCAAGACTGGCTGCCACTGCAGTCCACAATGGACTGCCAGCAAGAAGTATTTTCCCCGCTCCTTTTGCAGCCAGATTTGGGCTGTGTTAGCCAGCCTTGGCATGGCTTCCAGCTGTTCTGGGGACATGCGTTATCTGTATGCCATGCCCCTGGATTGGCCCGAAGGTGGTGCTTTTGGCCCATCTGTTTTGAGCCTTAGTTGCTCTCCTTATTATGGGTTTCCCATAGGCATCTGCACAGCACATAGGAACACTGAACTGGGCAGGACTTTAATCTAATCCAGGATTGCTTCTTCTTACATTCTTAGCAGCCTCACTGAAGCTGAGCGAGTTTGCATGTGATCAGGGTCTGGTGATGTTGGGACACCACTTGGCCGAGACTCTTTACCAGGGCTAGTTTAAAGCTAGACTGGAATGTCACCAGGCTAGCAATTGAAACATTGGTAACAGAATAGCATCTGCCATTGTAAAACTGTAAGATGCCTTGAATTCCCAGCCTGGGGAAAAGATGGGGAAAAACAAGACATAGTACAGTACTTTACCGTAATTTAACATTCACATAATGCAAAAGTTAAAAAGCAATTAAACTACCATAAAGTGAAAACAATGCACAAACCATTAAAAACAACTACAGCAAATAAACGGCCAGCACATATACAAGGTCTTTTTCTCCCTTTTAAAAATTTAGTTATCAAAGGCCTATGAGAACAAAAAGGTTTTATTTATTTAAAAAACAACAACACATCTGCCTAAATTATAGTAACTAGTCCCAGTTCTTCCCAATATTCCATATATCTGTGCCTTCCTTCCTTCCTCGGTGTTGCATTCCCTTTTTCTTTTCTTTTCTTTTCTTTTTGTGGCTATCCTTTTTTTTACAAACAAAACAAAACAAAAACATATTCTAACCAGGAGGGCAGAAAGCCAGGCTCAAATTCTCCCTTAGCTATGAGGCATGCTGGGTGGTCTTGGACAAGTCCCTCCATCTTCCTTGCTTAGCCTTCTTCACAAAACTCCCAGGATGATGAACAAGATTAGAATTGTAAAGCCCTTTGTCTGCACTGAAAAGTAGTAATAGTGGGTGATTAGCAGGAGAGAGACTCTGGCAGGACAAAGGCTGGACCTGGCCACATGATGGCAGTCTTGCCTTTTCTCATTTCCATCTTCTTTTTTAAAAAGCATGAACCTAGAAAGAGGCACACTTGGATGATTGCAAGTTGGCCCTCCCCCAGTCTACTAAGGAAGTTGCTCCTAGAAGTCTCTTCAAGAGGCCAACAACTTCATTAAGACCCAGGCGCCAAGCCGCAGTCAAGCATGAACCTAGATGATTACTCTCTCTTTCTTTCTCCCTCTCTCTGTGCAATATTTATGAATGCTTCAGGGATCTGTAGCTAAACCTGTTCACGGCCTTCCCTGTCCCTCCAAACTGTTTTCTTTAGCTGCTACACACAACAATTCTGGGCACTTCAACTGAATGTTCACTATGACAGCTGGAGCTAAGTGAAGAAATGGTGCACAGATTTAGCACAGTGCTGACTTTTTTAAACCTCTGATTTAGAGAGGGTTGAATAAAGAATCCCAAGTATATCTTCATATAACTTGCAAGAAATGTAGAAAAGGAAGGTCTGTTTATTGCTTTTTCTTCCAGTTTCTACAATCGCACTTAACAGTCAATGTTGTTTTAAAAACAGAGCTTGCACATTTTACTACTACTACTACTACTACCACTGCTACTACTATTTCCTCTTCTTCCTCCTCTTCTTTGACAATGGCTCCTAAAATATCCCAGTCAGCATGGCCATTCCCATTCTGGCTGGGGGATTTGGGGAACTGTAGTCCAAAAATGTTTTTCCAAAGCTTTGATAATTTTTCCATGCTCAGCATTTCCCCTGGAAATAACAATCCTCCCCAACACCCATAGGTACTTTCTTTTATGCTGATACTGACACATACTAGGGGCTTCTGGTTATAGCTCCCATCATCACAGTGAGTGTGGCTACATTTGTTGTAAAGATGGGAGGTATATTACAAGACTGTTGGAAGGCAGCAGATTGGAAAAGCCTGCCTTGAAAGAACCAAACAATTGAAAAGCCCACCTCCCAGCCCCCCAATATGTCAGTATGATGCCAGGTTGACTCATTGCATGCTGCAGGGCCCAGAATTGCCTCCATTTGTTAGGAGATCCGCGTAAATGGTGTAAATGGCTTTTTAGGATTACTTGCACCACATGAGTGAACCTGATCCCCAGAAAAGGTTTTATGCAGAGACCAGATTAGAATTACCCTTTTGTTCCACACAATTGCACCAGTTTAGTTCCCTGCTTGGGCTCCAGTGTAGGCGATTAATTTCTGCAGGGGTCAACTCTTTGTGCATTCAGATGAGAAACTTTGGAAGCAGGGAAACCTTGTGCCCATCTGAGTGCATGCAGTCACAGGTTTCCCTGGTGAGTGCGACCACAGATGCCTAACGAATGAGCAAAGGAAAGTTGTGAGCAGCCGATAACCCAAATTGTTCAATATTAAGTGAGGGTGTGAATGCACAAATTCCAATCCATTAGCAGAGGTATGAGAGGTATGAACAGAAATAATGGTTTCATGGCACACTAAATACATTAAAACATAAGCCCTCACAACCACACATACAGCAAAAGGAATCTCCTCAGGTAAAGTTTTCACCCCAAAGGAATTCACTTCTAGGATGCAGATTTATTGCTTTCACATCTCAACACTAAACAGACCACTTTGAAGACTACTACTAGCCTCTTAAATTCAGGCATACATCAATTAACAAATCCTCTGATAAAGAAGCTTCTTTTTACAAAGTCCTTTTTACACCTGCCCAGCCCAGCCCCTTTTCCCCCTTGTCCTCTATCTAAGTGGAATTTTTTAGCAGCATCAGCACTGGGAAGATGGTGAAGGAGGGCTGGTTGCAGCAGTACGTCTGTAGTAAACAATGCAATAAAGCTTGATCTGAGAAAGAATAGGATTTTTAGATCTTCCCAGTTTTTGCCAATCTAGCAGTTGGAAAGCATGCAAATGCAAGTATAGTGCACCCTCCCCTTATGTGGGAATCCGTTCCAGATCCCTCCGCATAAGGGGAAATCAGCGTATGCTGAAGCCCCATAGGAAGTAATGGGGATTGTGCCTGTGGTGTGTGGCAGCACGGCGGAGTGCATTAGTTCTTCTGGGGTGCACAACAGGCTCTTCCGGCATGGCTTTCAGTGTATGCTGAAAACTGTATATGGTGCGCCCACATGGGTGCACTATAGATAGATAGGTACCACTTAGGTGGGAAGGTAGCAGTATTCAGTGCTGTCATGCTGGTCACATGACCACCAGAGTAGTCCTCGGACAACGCTGGCTCTTCGGCTTAGAAATGGAGATGAGCATCGCCTTCTACAGTTGGTTATGACTAGACATTCATATGAAGGGACTACCTTTACCCTTTAAACAATAACCACCTCCAGACCTTGCACAGCTGCAAAATAGAGAGAAAAAGGGAAAGCAGATTAGCCTGCTACCGCCAGCATGTTTTTTAAAAAAAGTATACCTCTATATATTTGGCCATCAAAATGGAAATCATAGGAAAATTGGAGGATGGTGGAAAAAATTGTTCCTGGCTAGTTGTATCACTAGAGTTTTTATCATGCTGGTGAATCTGCTCTATGTTTTAAGATTAACTTTAACGGAGCTGTCCATAGTGCTAATAGCTAGCGTGGTGTACTGGTTTAAGTGTTGGACTAAGACTCTGGAGGCCAAAGTTTGAATCCCTACTTTGCCATGGGTCTTAAGCAAGTCACACTCTTTCAGTCTCAGAGGCAGGCAAAGGCATGCCTCCTCTGAATAAATCTTACCAAGAAAACCTTGTGATAGATTAGGGTCACCATAAGAATTCAAAATGGATATTAAGAAGCTGGAGCATGTCCAGAGGAGGGCAACCAAAATGGTGAAGGGTCTGGAAACCATGCCTTATGAAGAAAGACTTAGGGATCTGGAGATGTTTAGCCTGGAGAAGAGACAGTTAAGAGGTAATATGATAGCCCTGTTTCAGTATTTGAAGGGGTGTCATACTGAGGGTGGAGCAAGCTTTTTCTCTGCTGCTCTAGAGAATAGGACCCAGAATAATGGATGCAGGCTAAAGGAAAAGAGATTCCACTTCATCATTAGGAAGAACTGCCTGACCATAAGAGCTATTCAACCATAGAACATGTCTCCTTTGGAGTTGTTTTTTTAAAAGGGGGGGTGGCTGGATGGCCATCTGTCAGGGGTGTTTTGATTGTGAGTTCCTGGATGGCCTTGGGTCTGTTTCACTCTATTATTCTATGATTCTGTGACTTTAAGGCACACAACAACTGTGCTTTGATGCTGAACCTAGCAAATCCCAGATGCTTCTGTAGATTTTACTGGTATGGAACTCATCAGACACCAATGGTATGAGGCTTCCCCAGGGCTTCTAGCCCTGACTAGAGATCCTGGACATCTAGTTTGTGTGAACCCCCTTCAGAAGTTATTCTTCCACACATTCAAAGAACTTGTGGGTTCTGGGCTCCATATCTTACCCCCTCCCCTTTCCAATGGTACTCTGTCCCAACCAGCTCCGCCTTCACACTTGGACAGGGAAGTCAAGTCAGAGAAGTGTGAAATGAAGAATAAGTAAAAGTGGCCTGCTACTCAAGCATCTTCATTTTATTGTTTAATTATTGCAGACCTTCCCATTCTCAAACCCCCCCCCCCAACAGATGACACTGCAAGGGGTATTAAATTTTAACTCTTTGTCTGACCAGGATCCTAACAAAAATTACCCCTGCCAAAGCTGATATTAGCCTTGGAAACAAAACTCCAATTAGTGCCAATTTTTAAGTGAAAGGATAATAATCCCAGGGTGTCTAGCTTCATGTTAGAAAGCTGACATCGTGTAGTGATTTGAGCACTGGACTATAATTCTGAAGATCAGGACTCAGTTCTCTGCTTGGTCACGGAAACCCACTGGGCTACCTTGGGCAAGTCACACACTCTCAGCCTCAGAAAACTCTGTGGTAGGTTCACCTTAGAGCTGCCATTAGTTGGAAATGGCTTGATGGCACACATCAATAACAATCTTCATGTTACACTGGTTTAATGCCACAAGATCTAGTAATGATCTCTTTCCTGGGCCCTAAGGGACAAAATATTTTTGATGCAGCCAAGCAGTAACAGATCTCGCGAATGCGAAAAAACAAACAAAAAACTGTGAGGAATGGGCAAATTAGACCAAGACAACAGCATGAAGGGAGGAACATTGAATCCTCCTTGGACCAGGTCTACCATCAGTCAGAGTGAGGCCATCAGCACAAGTAATGGAATATGGGAAGAAGCAACAAGGTGCTGAAAGAGACTTGCAGATCCCAGATAGTTTGCTCTGGCCATGGCAAAGGATGGGTCCCATCAGGAGTGTCCAACTGCCAGCCCAGGTGGTTTCTGCACATGGAATGGAAAGCAGAAGCATCTCAGGCTGCATCCACACTGGAGAAATAACCCGGTTTGGTACTGCTTTAACTGCCCTCGCTCAAGGCTATGAAATTCTGGAAGTTGGAGTTTGTTCGGGGGGGGGGGCTGCTCCGCTCTGGGCCCACAACAAATTCCAACTCCCAGAATTTCATAGCCTTGAGCGAGGGTAGTCAAAGCGGTATCAAACTGGGTTATTTCTCCAGTGTGGATGCAGCCTGAGGCAGCAAAATGTCCCATCTCCCCCCCACCAGCATTTTCTGGATCACAGCCTCAATTTCTCTAAACTCTAGATGCATTGCAGGAGCATCTTTTTTTCCCCTCAAGAGGATAATCAACTGTATGTTTTTTGTTTTGTTCTCAGTTTGGGTCAGGAAAATAACACTGAGGGGGAGAGAGAAGGGGTGAGCGTGGTGGGGGATGACGTGGGTGTGCGTAGATAAATACTTCCCCAAGGCTTTTAAATAAAAACAACAAAGCAAAATGTTTGGGAGATCTGATTAAGTGATGTCCTGATGTTTTGGTCCGTGGAGCTTTTGAGTTTCTGGATGTATTGCCCCCAAATGTCTCTGCTCAGCGCCAACTATTTCTAATGCTGGCATTTTGCCTCTTTTCACAGGATGTTAACAAATAAGCAAACAATGTGTGTATTGTGGGGAGGGGGGGAGAACAGGTATCCCTGCACCCCAAAACGTTCCTTCCTCCTCCAATCGCAACTTGTAGATCTAAAAATACAGTGTTTTGAACATCTATGGCAGCACATATTTTGTGTAACAATAAAGAACAAGGAACCCACTCCAATTCCAAACCCCATTTTTGGATGTAAAGAATAAGGGCAGGGAAGATACTAGCTCCCCTTTCCCCGCAAAAATGTCATTATTGAAACTTTGCAGGCAGTTCTCTCTCCTTCATTGGTTCTGAACTTTTACTGTTTTAAACTACAGCCATGAACAACACATATGTTTAATTCTTTTTAAGGAGGGGTTAAGATGTACTTGTATTGTATATTGGTGTATTTTAAATTGTAAGTCGCTTTGGTTGCTTATAGTAGGAATGTGGGATAAAAATAAAAGTTTTATTTATTTATTTAAAGGAAGAAATGTGCCTGATGAATACTTCTGTGTAACTGGGAAGTTTGCACACTCTGGCACCGGCAAGGGAAAAGGGTAAAATCTTTTTTTTTAATGTTTTCTTTATTGAGAGAAAAATCTGTGCTACAGACATATACTAGTATTTATACCCATTGGATTGTCCTGGGGACTGTGCCCTTTCCCAAGAATCTTTTTAATTATAGCTTGCAGAGGATGTGAAGCAAGATACCGACATCTTCTCACAGAACTGTATCAAGAAGGGCTAGATTTATATTGCACAAGACTGCTGTTTTGAATGACTGCTGCCACGCTGCAGAATGAATGCCCCTTGCCACCACATTAAATGCCATGGCTCAAGGATTTCTAATTTTGAGATATTTAACCATCTTTGTCATATAGAATTACAGAATCTATATAGAGTTGGAAGAGACCACAAGTGCCATCCAGGCCAACCCCATTCTGCCATGCAAGGACTCACAAAGAGCTCTTGTGCCACTACAAACTACAAATCCCAGGATCACATAGGACAAAGCTTTATGGTTAGAGTGGTGTCAAACAGCGATATCTTTGAATTCTAATAGTAATAGTGATAATAAGAATACTGAGGAATGGTGGCTTGTGAAGAATTTTGTGTGTGTGTGTGTGTGTGTCTGTTTGGAGGATTGCAGCCTCCAAACCAGCTTGGAACAACACAAATCTCCAGGGCATCCACCCTTTCCCTTCTCTGGGAATCCTGTGAGGGGGGAATACTCTGTTGCCTGTGTGCCAAATAAATATTTGGGGGAAGAATGGCTCCTTGAAGACCACTCCCCTCTCCTCCCAAGATGGATTTGTGAGGAGGTTTCCCATACTTGGAGGAGAAAGTCTTCTCTCTCTCTCTTTCTTTCCCCCTCTTGAAGCAAAAGGCTCACATTTCGCCTGCTGGTGGCTGCTTTGCCATTGCACACCTGGCAAGCCAAGTGAGCTGGAGCTGAGCAGAGAGAGAGAAAGAGAGAAGGTAAAACTTGGGGAAGGATGAGGGAAGAAAAGGGGGCTGCTTAGTAGGGACTTCTGAGGGAGGTCTCTCTTCTTCTGCTTCCTCTCCCTTCCCTTCCCACCTTTAATGAGGAAGACCCTTTTTAATTGCCCGCCTTGTTTCTCTCTCCTTAATGAGGCGCCTCAGGAGCTGTAAAAGAAAGACTGGAGCAAATTAGGTGGAAAAGCAACTTTTAAATGTGGAGTCGAAGTCTTTTAAGAATTCAAAAATTCAAAGTTTTAAAGTTAACTTTGCTATTCTTTTTTTAAATGAATGAATGAATGAATGAATGCTCTAGGTGGAAATAAAGGGATGTGTGCGTTTTTGTTTTTTTTGCAGAGGCTTCCTTGCAAACAGCCCAGTCTCCACTTTCCAAGGAAGTTGTTGTTGTTGTTGTTGTTGTTGTTGTTCTATCTCAGGACCACCAAAGCTGCCTCCATCCTTCTCTGGTCCCCGTGTAAAAATAGTTGTCCATCAGGGGCAGAAGTGTTTCCAAATCAAATCTGAAATGAAATAAAAATCTAAAGAAAGTGGAAGAAGGGCGAAAGGGAGACCTTTTTGACTCCCCTGGAAGGCGTCCCGAGGGTTCCCTCACCTTCCCTTCCTCAGCAAACCAAGAAGGATCGCACAGGGATGATATTTTGTGCTTGTCTGTGAAAATAATATTTGTTGTTGTGTGCCTTTTAAAGTCGTTTCTGACTTATGGAGACCCCTAAGGCAAACCTATCATGAGGTTTTCTTGGCAAGCTTCTTCAGAGAAAAAAGATTGCCCTGGTTGAGAGAGTGTGACTTGCCTAAGGTCAGCCATGGGTTTGCATGGCTCTCAGCCAGAATTCGAACCTTGGTCTTTAGCAGGGTTGTAACTCAGAGCACTACGCCACGCGAATGTAATATACATTACAAGGGGCCCGAGGAAGGAGGTGTGTGTGTGGGGAGATGAGGTTGAAAGGCAAAAGAAAAAGAGAGACAGACATCTATCCTTTGGAGATGTGTCTCTGCCTGAGTGGATTTGTAAATTCTGGATGTGTGTGAGTGTCTTGTTGTGCCTTCAAGTTATTTCCGACTTATGGCAACCCTAAGGCGAAGCTGTCATGGGGTTTTCTTGGCAAGGTTTGTGCAGAGGAGGCTTGCCATGGCCTTCCCCTGAGGCTGAGAGAGTGTGACTTGACCATGGTCACCCACTGGTTTTTATGGCTAAGCAAGGATTTAAATCCTGGTCTCCAGAGTCGTAGTGCAACACTCAAACTAAATACGGCACGCTGGATATATAAGGGAGGCTATATTTGAGAGGAAGGAAAATCACCTCTAAATGTTCCTTGCCTAAGAAAACCCTATGAAATGGATGGGCTTGCTATAAGTCAACAGGCAACCTAAAGGTAACGGGTTTTCTTGGCAAGGTTCCTCAGAGAGGGTTTGTCCTCGCCATCCTCTGAGGCTGAGAGAGTGTGACCAGTGGGTTTATATGGCCGAACTGAGTTTTGAACCCTGGGAGTTTATCCCGTGAATATCCCGGAAAAATTGCATAATTATGTGAAATGATTTTGCACAAAACCCACTATTATAGTGGTCACAAAGAAGCGTTACCACACATCTTTTTATTTTAGGATTTCAGCGACAATGCATTGGAAATATCACTTATTTGTACAATTGCGTGTAATAATCATTTGTGCAATTTCACAATTTTTGCTTTATTTGCAAATGCTTTAAATGAGCTTTAATGTCTCTTTATTGCCAAAATTAGCCCCAGTGTGATAAACTCTTGTCCAAACTCTTGTGGATTGGACTCACCTTGGCTTCTGTTATTCATTCTAGGAGGGGAAGGGAGGGGGCTTGCCAGGCTGGCTGGCTGACATGGGACCCTCTCTATTATCTTTCTACCAAGAGGGCATTGAATCTAACCCAAGACTCATGACCAAGTACCCCCCCCCTTTTTGATGGTAAGCAGAGTGAGGCAAGTGCTTCAGGCGGCAGACACTGGGGGACAGTGTCACCAGACCCAAAGGTAGAATTTAAAGATACAGCTGTGTTAGTCTGTAAAATCAGTATGTAAAAAGATCTGGTAGCACCTTCAATACTAACTGAAAGAAAAAATTTGGCAGCATGAGCTTTGGTAGACTTAAGTCTACTTCCTCAGATGCATTTGGTGGCCCACCATACCAAATGCAACTGATGAAGCAGACTTAAGTCTACCAAAGCTCATGCTGCCAACTTCTTCCTTTCAGATAGTCTCAAAGATGCTACAAGATCTCTTTACATCCAGACCCAGAAGTGTGTGAGTGTTCCAACAGAACCCCTCCACGAAGTCCTCAAGGCTTTAATTTTACTTGAGACTCACAACCCCTCCAGACCTATTTTTATGGAGGGTGAGGCAGGTGTTTCAGGTGGCAGATATCCAGGTTCAGCGCCACCTCTTCTTTCAGCTGTTCCTCCTCAGCCCCTGCTCACAGCACACTGGATGCAAAATAGTCTGGCTCGCAGCTCCCTGCCCAACTGCTGCCACAGGTGCAGAGAATGCTGTCCAGTCACCAATGCTGAAGTACAATGAATGTATGCATTGGACTAGCTAGTTTCTGTGGGTGGACTGAGTGGAGGTGTCATCTTGTCCTTCCCTCAGGCAGCAAGATATCTTCACTTACTGGCATCAGTGAAGAAATAAACTAAAGCATGTCAAAGAATAGAGAATCATGGAATCATAGGATTGGAAATGACCTCACAATCAAAGCACCCCCAACAGATGACTGTCCAACCTCTATTTTCAAACCTTCAAAGAAGAAGACTCCACCACACATTAATGCAGCATATTCCACTGTTGAACAGCTCTTACTGTCAGGAAGTTCTTCCAAATGTTGAGGTTGAATCAGTTTTCTTGTAGCCTGAATCCATTGCTCTGGGTTCTGTTCTCTGGAACTGCAGAAAATAAGTTTGCTCCCTCTTCAATGTGACATTCCTTCAAATATTTAAACAGGGCTATCACATCACCTCTTAACCTCTTCTCCAGGTTAAACATACCCTAAGTTAGTCTTCATAGGGCATGGACCTTGTGCAGAGGAACTCACTAACTTGTTATATAGCTGTTGTTTTGTTGCTGTGCGGCTTCAGGTCTTTCCCTAAGGTGAACCTATCATAGAGTTTTCTGAAGGCTGAGTGTTTGACTTTGTTCAAGCTCTGTTTGGTACTAACCAACAGGATTCTGGTTGATATTTTCATATAAATTGTTCTGGTGGTGATGGTGGTAGTGATTTGCCTTGCTTCAAACCTTATAGTGACCCTTTCGCCTATCCTTATCATGATATTTTCAAAGCAAGATTTGTTCTGATACATGCTTTCACCTTCCTCTGAGGCTGAGAGAAAGTGAGTTTCCCAAGGACATCCAGTGGGATTCCATGGCTGAGCAGGGATTCAAACCCTGGTCTCAGGGCCATAATTCAACATTCAAACCACTGTGCCACACTGGCTTTTTTATGTAGATTCTAGTGCTTAATTTGAGCTAAGACTATACCTGTATAGTCTAGAGACTCATTCCTGATTTATGTAATGTGTGTGTGTGTAGTTATTTTTTTAAAAAAATTGGAATACTTATGAGCATGTGTAGAATAGCTTTCCTTCACACTGCAAGGCTTAAGCACAGAGGCAGACACTTCAAAGTGAGCAAGAATTGCAATAGCTCTCATGTGAAGAGTTAAGCATTGGAATCCAGTTTTTTTCTCCATAGAAAGGCTGTAAAATGAATGATATGGGTGTGGGTGTTGGGGGTGTGCTTGTGCTCCTTTTCTTCAGATTATTTTCAGCAAATAACCCACAGTTTCACAGGGATAAGAAGGGGTACCTTGGAGTTTTTTTGCTCCCTGATTTGTGTGCAAGACAGAAATATTGTTAATGCTATACACAAAAGCAGAAGAGAGTCAGTCTGAAACTGAATGAAGTCCAGCCAATTCAGGCTTTTATACTGACATTTTACAACATGTGGTAAATGCACAAACCTCTTTGAGCATCATGTATGGAAATTCTTCCTTTTTTCATTTTTGGTTGGCAGTCTGTGAATGTTGTTAACTCTGGGCAGAAAGTGGAAAATGGGAGAGTCTTTAAGCTAAATGTGCATTCTTGCCATCAGGGGCTCTGTATTCATATTGCTGAGGTGGGAAATGTAAAAATGGATTGTCGTTACTAGTTGAAAATGGTCTTTTCATCTCCATCTTATTTTACTATTCACCTCCCTGATGGCTCCCTACTTAATTATTTTATATATGTATTGCATTTACATTCCACCATTCCTTTATGAAGCTCAAGGCAACACATGGAGTTCTTGTCTACTCATTTTATCTTCACAACATCTCTGTGAGGTACATAGGTTAGGAAGAGAGTGAGTCATGGTTAAGGAGAGGATTTGTACCTCAGTCTCTTGGATCCTATATCAACTGACCACCACACTTATACTGGTTAGAGATGTATTCTAAACGTAAGCATTTGGAGGTTCCTTCCACCATTAGGTTAAATCGAAGGATAGCTTTCCTCCTCTGTTCTTTTATTAACTGTGAGCAGAACTACATGGGTTCACACAGATTATAAATTTGTTAGTTCCACTCTTCCCACCCTGGTGTTCTTTCTGAACCAAAGGGTCTACCTTTCTTCTTCCTTACCCATCCAGTATAAATAATAATAATAAATAAAAATAAAAAATTTATTTCTATCCCACTTTTTGCCAGGCAATCAAAGCGGTGTACAACAAGTTAAAATACATCCATATATACATAGTGCCCCCTTAAAACAAGATTAAACAGTATAAGATTAAAAACTACATATTAAAAGCCGACTAATCCAAATAATCATCATCATGGGCAGAGTTCACTAGATGGGAAGTCTTATTCGTGGCTGAGTATTTTATTCCAGGAAGGCCTGCTGGAAGAGATCCGTCTTAATGGCTTTTTTAAAAAGCTCTCTAGATTAGTAATTTGACGGATCTCGTCTGGCCGGCCATTCCATAAATTGGGAGCAGCTGCAGAAAATGTCCTCTGGGAGGTCACCGTCAACCTGGTCTTTAAGGGCTGTAATAAATTCCTCCCAGAGGACCTGAGTGTACGGGGCGGATTATATGGAAGCATGCGATCCCTTAGATAGGTTGGGCCCAAGCCATGTAGGGCTTTGAAGGTGATAACCAACACCTTGTACTGTGCCTGGAAATTGATAGGCAGCCAGTGGAGTGAATTCAATATTGGTATTATATGGTCACTCCTTGCTGTTCTTGTGACCAAGCTGGCTGCCATATTCTGTACCAACTGGAGTTTCTGGACTAGGCGCAAGGGTAGTCCCATGTAGAGCGCATTGCAAAAATCAAGTCTTGAGGTTACCAGCGCATGTACTACAGTTTCAACGTCACCCTGTTCCAGGAAAGGGCGCAGCTGTCGTATCAGCCGAAGCTGATAACAGGTGCTCTTGACTGTCTCATTCACCTGATTCCTCATCTGAAGTGACGGGTCAAGAAGCACCCCCAGACTGCGAACACAGTCCTTTGAGGTGAGTGTGAGCCCCTCTAGGACTGGAGGTTGCAGCCCAATACCTGGTTTGGGGGCCCCTACCGTAAGTACCTCCGTTTTGTCTGGATTCAACTTGAGCTTGTTTTCCCTCATCCAATCCATTACTGCCTGAAGACACTGGTTGAGGGAGAGATGCCATCTGACATTGTCGCTGATGACCGGGACATGGAGAAATATATTTGGGTGTCATCAGCATACTGATAACACTCAGCCCCATATCAAAAGATGATTTCTCCCAGCGGCTTCATATAGATGTTAAATAGCATCGGAGATAGGATGGCACCTTGAGGGAAACCGCAATTAAGCTTTGTTTTTGAAGAGCAACTGTTCCCGAGCATCACCCTCTGGAACCTGCCTGAGAGGAAGGAGCGGAACCACTGCAACGCAGTGCCTCCAATTCCTTACTCTCTCAGGCGTTCCAGAAGGATATTGTGATCTATTGCATCGAATGCCGCTGAGAGGTCTAGCAGCACCAACAGGGTCACGCTCCTTTTATTGATGGCTAGACGAAGGTCATCAGTTAAAGCAACCATGTCAGTCTCCACCCCAAAGTATTCTTTCACTCCCTATGCCCATCTAACTGCTCTTTCCCTTCCCTCTCCAAGTGTGAACTTTCTCTTTCCTTGCCTTATCCCACTGGTCTTTCTCTTGCTCTGTCTTATGCCTTCTCTCTCCTTTTTCTTTCTGACTTGACTTTTTCTCCCTCTGACCCACTCTTTCATACTGCTCACTCCTGCCATAGATAACATGCAACAGTTTCAGCCAGAGTTCAGGGGATCTGTAGAGAAAAGATCTGCAGAGAGAAGCAGTAGTCACACCCTGCATTTTGTTTACCCTATCATGCCTGTGGCCCATGTGTAAATTAATCTAGAATCCCTCTGAAAAATACCTAGTTTCCTTGGTTGGATAGGAATGTCTACCATCTAGTGACTGAAGATGATAATGCATAGTATAGATAGATTTAAATTAACAGAGGTGGGATATAGACTGCCAGAAAGAGGCGGCTGGGAGCTGCCTCTCTTTTCCATGTAGCCGCGCCGCAGCAACCAAATTGCGCGGCTCCTTTTAGTGCCACCGCAAACTGCCTCTGGAGGCGCGAGCACATCGCTGCCACGCGTGCCCATCTGGACGGTGTGCAGCAGTGACGTCACAGCTGTTCATGCTGTGTATATGGCACTGTACAGCGATGACATCCTGGTGACGTCCTAGGGTTGTGGGGCATCTGGAAATGGCACCCCGAGGCAACCCTAGCATGTTACCAGGACATGCTAAAGGGCCCATCTGTTGAGGGCCTAAGTCACCTGGGATAGGGAAAGAGCACACCTCAGGGGTCTCCTTAGTGTGTCTGCCAAGTTCCAGATGTTTAGGTTTCACATTCACAGCTATTGCAAACACAAATATATATGCAGAGACTTAGGGGCCATTCAGACATCTTTTTTTTTAGTGCAACGATGCAAATCATCTCACACATTCCAGGTTTGTTAGTCACACTATGAAACTACATTGATGTGCATCTCTGGAAGTTCAGTTGCTCACACATGCAAGCATTCGAATAAAGATGGAGTTGACATGTGAATGCATTCAGAATATGTTTAAGCCATGCAGCATGATGATGTGGAACTTTAAAAAAAAACAACTCAGTAAAACCCTGATATTGATTATCCCGGGTTAAGTGGATTTTTTGACAGCCCCTCCAAACTTAACTGGATGCATTCGAAATGCAAGTGAACAACAGAGATTCAACCAGGATTCATCCTGGATTATTTTCACAGTGTGAATAATCATTTAAACAAACCTCTCTCTCTCTCTCTCTCTCTCCCCTCCCTGCCTTTATTGGTACAGATCATGTGTGGGAAACTAGTCAAGACAAGACAAAATGAGACTAAGGGACAAAACAGACCACTCCAAAGGAGGGGCTACTGGCAGCTCCTTTTTGTGCCAGGAAAAGGTACCTTTGCCTTTTTTTGGTTTTGGTGGCGTGTGGCATCTAAATGCTGTGCCGCTGCAACACTGCCACCATGTGGTTGCTTGGGGTGGCTTTATGGCATGTTCTCAGTGGTTTGGGGGTGTGCATTGTGTGTATACTACATCGCCAAGTTGCCAGGAAGTCAGCTCTTTTTGCCAGTCTGTACTGGCAGTAAGTTACCTTTCCCTTCAGACTCACATCCACTCTTCAGTGAAATAAAATGTGCAAATACAGTGGGCTCTCCACGATTACTGGTTTTAGGAGCACAGGACAAAAGTGAAAACCCCCAGAAAGAACAGCTATTAGGAATTTCTAGATCCTCCAGTACAACACATCTGGAGCATCTAGAAATGCCTAGAAAGAATATATTAATCAAACCTGTGAATAATAAGATCTGCAAAAGTCATAGCTGCAAACATGGAGAGCCAGCTGTAGTTATACTGAATCAGATTTTTCTCAGCTTGAAATAGAACTAATAAATTGTGCTCAAATTTTCCATTTCTGTTTTGTTCAGAAAACTTACATCGCTGCAGTGGGGAAGCCCTGGATCTTGCACAGGGACCATGGCATAGATAGTGCAGGATACCTTCCCTCAAGTGTTTCAAAGACTGTCCTTTTTGCTATTAGAGATATTTCTTTGTTCTGCAGTCATTCAAGTCTCATGTAAATGACTGCAATATTAGACAGTCTTTTTTGGTTATCAGTCTATTTATGAGCAAAATTCAAAGTGGCAGTTTTTGTTACAGAGTGAAATGGTTTTGGACAAGACTATTTCAAGGAATACTGGCGTAAATCCAGTTGTTAATCTGACTGATTAAACACAGTGAATCAACACTTATGTAAATCAATACTTAAGTAAGTTCCATTGACTCAACAGATCCACTCTGTTCAGGGTTAACTATTAGATTTAGGTCAAGGGTGAGAATTGTGCAAAGAATTGTGTTGTTGAATTGCCGCTCCAAGAATCCCTAGCCAGCAAAGCCAATGGTGTGGAATGCAGGGGGTCACAGTTTAGTAGCATTTTGAGGTCTAGAAAATCCTTTTCCCTGATTTATGCCATTGCAACCCCTATATACATGCCTCTCTGTTCTGTTCTTCAACTGAAATGCTGCCTGAGGTTCCATTGCCAGCAAATATATACCTGCTATGAACCTCTGGAAGGGCTTTCTCAGACTACTGTGGAATTCCCTTCCTTGGGAATTTTATCTCTAGAGATAAAATTCCCAAGGAAGGGAATTCCACAGTAGCTTGGATGCCACAACTGAGAAGGCCTCACTAAATAGCAGAAGATCAGCATCACATGTTTCAAGTGCTTCTGCCTCATGTTCTGATGAAGGTATGGAGGAGAATTCTTCTTGTGGCACACACACATCAGCTCCTTGTAGCATTCTGATTTGTGTTTTTAAGGAACTAAAAAGAAACTATTTTCGTAACTTAATATTCTGCTTTAACTAACTAAATACTTTAGAGGAAATTATTTTGAAAACTGAAACTACAGTTGGCCCTCCGTATCCATGGATTCTTTATTCATGCCTTCAACTATCCATGGCTTGAAAATGTTGTGGTGGAGCGGTGTGTGTGTGTGTGTGGGGGGGACCCTATATAAACTCCAAAAAGCAAATCTTTATTTGGCCATTTTATATTAGAGACACCATTTTACTATGCCATTGCATTTAATGGGACTTGAGCATCCACAGATTTTAATATCCGTGGGGGATCTGGGAAACAAAATCCAGTAGATACTAAAGTGGGGTACAGACTGCCAAAAAGGGCGGCCTGCCAGTGCCTGTTTTTCCACCAAAGGGAAGCCTCAGGCACCAAACGGCGAGGCTTCCTGTCGGCGGAAAAGGAACCCACAAAAAGCGGGTTCTTTCTATGCCTTGGTGGCGGTGTATCGAGTGTGCCAAAGTGCACTACTGGCGCACTTGTTACGTAAGTGCCTCATGGTCTGTGCGGATGCCGTGCAGTGCTTGTGTAAGAATGGCAGCGCCCGGGTGTACAGGGCACCACCATTTTGACGTCCACGACACATGCTAAGGCTGAGGGGCGTGTGGAAGCACCACCCCGAGGCAACCCTAGCACGTGACGAGAGCATCTTAAAGGGCTGGTATGTACTGGGCCTAAGTCCCACAGTATAATAGCAACTCACTATTGTGGGTAATTTTGGCGCGGGACAGACCGTCCAAAAAGGACAGTCTTCTGACACCTATTTTTGCTCTGCGCGGAAGCCGTAGCCTCTAAACCATGGAGCTTCCCCACAGAGCAAAAAAGAACCTGCAAAAAGTGGGTTCTTCTTGCGCCGCCATTATGATGTTACGTGCAAGGGTTGCAGGGCATCTGGAAGCGCCACCCTGAGGTACCTCTCGCATATGATGAGGGCGTCCTTTCCAGCCAATCTGGACTAGGCCTGTGTAATTAATTTTGTTTTTTGTCATATCCTTCAAGTCATGTTTTTGATAGGTGACCCTATCCCTAGGTTTTCTGGGACTGAGAGTGTGTGAGTGAGGAACTGAACCCTGATTTCCAGAGTCATAGTCCAACACTTATGATTAATGGCTACATTTACCTCTCTTTTGCTACACAGCTATGGTTAATGTGATGAGTGTTATTCTGCTGGTAATTTGACAGTGAGTGGAGAACCAGTAATGTTACTGGAGTTAACAAACTGAAAAGGTATGATCTAGAGTGTGTGGAGTCTGCTGAATTTGTTCATTCTGCCAACAGCCATCTGCTTTGCATTCCCATCAAGTCACCCATGGCTGGCCTGCTCCCAGAGCATATGCACACATCTAAATATTTCTCCTGTGTGGCCACTGTGTGAAAAATATGTCTGTAGACAGATGTATATAGAAAACCAATGCCTTTCCTCTCCTCCTGATCTCCATTGCAAGGATTCACACTGCAGCATGTGGCTGGAGCTGGTCTTAGCTGGCTTTCAAAAGCAGTCATAGAAGCAGCTAGAAGAGCACAGCTGTATCTCACCTGTTCTGAATTTGATTCCCATATGCTTTTGGATTATATGGTGTGTGTTTGTGTGTCCAAATGGAAGCAATTCAGAGTACATCTTCTAGACTATGTTGTTAATAGCCGTTTGAATACTGCTTTAATGGTTGGGGCGCTATCCTATGAAATCCTGGGATTTATAGTTTGGTGAGGTACTTAGAACTCCCTGCTAAAGAACTCTAGTGCTATAGTCCAAGGGAGTGCACTAGAGTCGCCTAGCAGAGAATTTTAAATACTTCACTGCAGAAATCACAGAATGCTGTAGGAAGGAGCCGTGACAAAGTGATATGAAACAGTTATGACTGTTTAATGGCGGTACATTCTCAGTCTCTTGGCTCTAACAATAGAATAGTAATAGCAAACACAGGCTGCAGAAATGATCCAGTTCAACACTGCTTTAAGTGCATTTGCTCAATGCTGCAGAAATCTGGGATTTGTAGTTTTGTGAGATATTTAGCCTTCGCTGTCAGAGAGTTCTGGTGCCAGAACAAATTACAGTTCCCAAAATTCCATAGCATTGAGCCTTGGCAGTTAAAGGGGTGTCAAACTGGATTAGTTCTGCAGTGCAGATGCAGCCATAGATGGCTGCCACACTGCAGAATTAATGCAGTTTGATGCTGCTTTAATTAGCATGGTTCCATCCTATGGAATCCTGGAATTTGTAGTTGGTTGTGGCACCTGACTTCTCTGACAGAGAAGGTTAAATATCTTGCATAACTACCAATCCCAGAATTCCATGGCAGTGTCAAACTGCATTAAATCTACAGTGCAGATGCAGTCACAGTCACATTTCTTTCCACTCTTAATTTTCTATCTTTATTACCTTTCATTCTGATGGATGTCCTGTGCCAATTCTCATGTTCTGAGGATTCCCACATACTTGAGAACAAGCCTTACAGAAGGCAATTTATACCCAATTAGACTTATATGATGTAGTTTTTTTCCTTCATCACTTTTGCAGATGTTCTGCCTTTTCAGCTGCTTGCGGTGTCTGGACCTTTCAATAATACTAAAATGCTTGCTTCACCATGCTGTAAAATTACAGCAGGCACTCCTAAGGGAACTAGAGCATCTAAAGTGACCATAGGGGCAAAAGTGTCCAGGATAAAACACAAGCTATACCTGCTGAATTTTGTTTGTTTGTTTGTTTGCATGACTATAAGAGCACAGGAAACATGTCTCCCTCTGTATCTTGCAGCCTTGCAGGAAAGGAGAGAATTGAACTTGAATCACTTGGTTGACTACAAATTGAGATTGATCCTGGAGATTATTTGTCTGTACCACTGCACATGATTGGTTCCTCATATTGTTTGTCTGGATGTGAGTGGCTAGTATGTAGCCTCAGAATCTGATGCACAAAATAGAGAGCAACAATAATTTTTGTTGGCAGGGTGCAGCTTTAAGTGAATGTTTTCCCACTGTGAAAGGAACAGGGCTTTGTGAATAGTGGCCCCTGCCACAAGAGAGAATTGTGAAGAGCTTTTGTGACAAAACAATAATGTTAAGATGATGATGATGATGATGATGATGATGATAGTAACAGTAACAACAACAACAACAACAATGTAAATATTTACAGTGTTGGTTAGCTGCTACTGCCTTGTTTTTAATGATACAGGCTGGTCTTCCCAAATCTGAAATCTGAAATGCTCCAAAATCCAAAATGTTTTTAACAAGTGGCTGAGGTAGTGATACCTTTGCTTTCTGGTGGTTCAGTGTACACAAACTTTGTTTCATGCACAAATTATTAAAAATATTGTATAAAATTACCTCCAGGGTATGTGTAAAAGGTGCATATGAACCTTAAATGAATGTCATGTTTAGACTTGAGTCTCATCTCCAAGATGTCTCATTATGTATAGGCAAATATTGTAAAATCTAAAATAAAACAAACAAACAAACAAACAAACAAAAAACCCACCAAAATCTGAAACACTTCTGGTCTGAATCATTTTGCTTAAGGGATAATCAACCGGTATGCTGTTGTTTTTCACTGATACCTATAATTTTATAGTTTTTTTAAAAAAAAATTAAAAATTTATTTGAACGCTTTTCTCAAATTCATCATACACTTTGAAATTAAGAAACAAATAATTAAAACAGTTGGCAAAAGTTGCTCAGCTGAATTTCTGCTTATCATTATGGTTATTAAAGTCCGAGGGTTTGAAACATTATTAAAATCCAGCAACCTTCAGGCAAAACTGTTTTTATTTTAGGAAATTACATTTTTACTTCAGCCAAGTCAAAAGGAACTTTCCCAGTTCTATAAATATGGAAGGTAGCAAACCACTTCCTTGCCCTCTGAGAAGTTTGGTATTGAAGAGCAGGTATCTTAAAACTCTTCTTATCAAACAATGTGCTCACTGTTCATCTCCAGTTTCCTTCTGTGCTTTAATACTGTAGCCAGGGTTGGCACTCCAATAACTATGAGATGCTATGGATGTCTTGTCTCCATTGTGATGCAGTAAATAATAATAATAAAATAATAAATAATAAAATCAGTTTCTGAAGTAGAGAAGAGCCCCATCTTGTGCTTTGCCTTAGGCAGCAAAATATCTTGGGCTAGCCCTGTCTATGAGAGGCAGTGTGGTGTAGTGATTTGAGTGTTTGACTAGGATTCTGGAGATCAGGGTTCGAATCTCAGCTTGGCCATATAAACCCACTGGTCATACTCTCTCAGCTTCAGATGATGGCAATGAAAAATCCTGTCTGAAGAAACTTGCCAAGAAAACCCCATGACTGGGTTGCCTTAGGGTCTACATAAGTCAGAAATGACTTAGAAAGCACATAACAACAACAGCATCAACAAGAACAGCCTGTCTATATAGCCATTGTTATCTCTGTTGTGAGAGCCAGTTTGGTATAGTAGTTTTAGATTCACAGCCGTAGCCGCGTTGTCTGGAAAATCAGTATGGCGTGCAATCTTGTAGCACCTTTGAGACTAACTGAATGAAAGAAGCTGGTAGCATGAGCTTTCATAGACTTGAGCCACCTTCCTCAGATGTATGTGTTAGAGCGGACACTGGAGACCAGGGTTCAAATCCCCACTCAGCCACAGAAACCCACTGGGTAACCTTGTGCAAGTGACATGCTTTTAGCCTCAAAAGAAGGCCAAGGCAAAACTATCACAAGATTTTCTTGGCTAGATTTGTTCAGTCTTGCCAAGAAAATCTTGTGATAGGTTTACCTTACGGTTGTCATAGGTTGAAAATAACCTAAAGGCACATAACAACAACAACAATAACAAATGCCTATTGTAGGAAGTGACTGCATGACTGGGATCCAAAAAGTACATGAATTTATAATCTTTGAGTGTTTACATTTTCCATAATTCATATTGAATGGCATTTTAACTTGGAAAAAACATGGATGCAGCATCAAACCATATTTTTTTCTTGGCCAGTTATGCTCTTTTTTTTTTTTTGTCCTGGAGACAGTATGCCTTAAGGTTCTGAAATCCTGTCAGTTAATATTTCAGTGGTTAACCACTCAAGTTGTGACAGGAAACCACAAGGCCAAAGGAGTCACTCTCAAAGATTTTTGACCTGACCCCATGTTTCTTGACTCTTGTATTCCAATCCCCTCTGCTATTCTGCCCCTAGCATATCCTTTTGGGGGCCTGTTCAATCTAGTTCCTCAAACTGAGGGTTATATACCTCTGACACTTGTAATTCCTAGGATTGGTTCCAACATCTACAGCACAGTTACTTTGTTGTTGTTGTTGTTGTTGGTGGTGGTACAACTCCCAGCCAACATGGCCAGTCTGTATGGCATATCCCTCCAACATTTCACACGCAAGCTAGGAGAGACTGCAGCAGTTTGCTTTTGCCTAAGCCTACTGGGAAGGGCAAGATTCCATCCCTTCTTCTTAACCGTGCTGAGTTAAGTGTTAACCTTTGTATTTTGAATTGGGACAGCTGAAGCATATGGTATAGGCACATGATTTTAACCTGTTTTCATCTCTTTTAATTGTTAAACTATTTAACACATTTTTGGATTGCTTAAATGTTAAATTGTTCTAAATGGTATTAATTTGATTTCATTTGCCCTGAGATTCTCGCATTTAGAGTGAGTAACTTTCCAAAGGTTTATTAAACAATGGCAGGTTTACATGGTTCTCACTGAACAAAAATCAAAAGAGGTCTTCATAATCTTTATTTATGTATTGCTTAAATAGGTGGGGGGGGGGAACCCACTTAAAGCTATATTGGGCGTATACACTGAAAAGTAATGAAATTCAGATCACAGATCAGCCTTGCTCCATGCTCATTCAAAATATGAGCACCTTCATAGACCTAGTTGCACCTTATATCCAAGAGCAGGGCTTCCAATATTGCTCAGAATCTTCATTTGCAGAACTGAAGCCTGACATGGTGATCTGGCTGCTTATAAATACTTCTGTGTGTTTGCAGGTGTGTTGATGCTACATAAATCTAATGGCAAGAATGAAGGTCCATCTTCTGTCCAAGACACTGGGCTGGTTCCTCTTTGTCTTCATAGCAGTTACAGCTCAATTAATCAGTCATGTCCAGGGTCAAGGTAAATGTATGCCAAATATATATATATATTTCAGTAGGGCTTTCTGATGTGCAGAAGGGTAACTTATTTGTCTCTTGTCCAAAAATTTTATTCTCCATTATTCATGTAAACTGGAACTCTTCTGTTAGCTTCACTTGAGTGGATGCTTCAGATCTAGAACTCTTTTTAAGACAGACCATGCTGCTGTTTTTATTCTGTTTCTTGGTGCATGTGGAACTTTCTTCCATTAAAAAGTGTGAATTACATGCTATTTCCTAACTCTGCCCTATCATAAATTACCATACATGCTACTTTTGCCAGCTCTGTGACAGGTGTGGAATGTATGCAATCTTTGCTGGCTTAATGCATGTCCCTAGTATTGATCAAATTTGTGTTTTCTAGCCTATGCTTTTGATAATTCATCATTGTCTGCAGCTCCATAACAGCTGGTTTAACTATTTTAACAAATAATGCATAGCACAAATGTATTGGGCTTTAAGCAAAATTCTATTCGGTTGTTAAACAGACCAGCTACCAGTTCCAGGTTGTTCGATAGTCTTGTTCATCAAATTAGAGTTTCGCTTAAATAATGATACCTTGTTTATTCATAATGACAAACAAGGTATCATAGAAAGTGAATCCCGATTAAATCATCCTAATCAAGAGGTATAGAGGGGAGGTATAATACGCAAACCTAAGACTCTTTCAGGCTTGCAGAGGCATACCCATATAACTCTAAATCCTGGATTAGCATTATGTGCTGGATGTTTGCAGTTTGAAAAAAAAATTAAAATAATATTTCTCTCAACAAACCTGTTTGCCTGAGAATGTGTTGCAGGTAGGTTGTATTCTGTTTTGGTGCCCACAAGTTGAGAAGTTTAATGTATTCCTTCCCTTGCCAGTTAACATATACCGTAATTTTCTAGTCGTGTGCATAGAAAGAGGACCTTGAAAATTCTAATTGTTTTCTGTTAGATCATCCTTTTGCCCTGACATGCAAGTTCAGAGACTTTTAGTTTGTATAAAACACTTGTTTTCAACCATAGGGGGAAAAGCAACAACAGCAGCAACAACAAAAACCCTTGAGCCTGCATTTTTATGCAAATAGTCCCAATAGGGGAGATAACTCTCCCTAGTCTTCATTATAAATACAGTACTGTATTTTTTACTGGTCATTCATACAATACACCATTGCATTTGTTAAGCACTAAAGTGGTTGCCATCATATGGCACTTGGATTATTTTAAATTTTGTTAGCTGCCTTGAGTCCCTGTATTGGGACAAAGGCGGAATATATAAACAAATAAACAAACAATGCCATTGTAACAGCTAGTATTTCCACTTGTCTTTCAGTTCTCTATTACCTGTATGTGGGGATGTTTATGCACTCTGGAATGACCGAAAACTATAGGCATCTTCCCCAATCCAAAGATGCCTCATGCATTAAGCTGGTCATAACACCCATTTCTACTACTTTTGCTACACTTTGCAAAAATTGCTGTTGCCAGTGTGAAACTGATAATTTAAATGTGCACCCACGGCTGTCTAAATGGGTCTTGGCAGTACAGTCTTGTTTGTTTATGACTGCTGCCCATTTTAACGGCGGTGTAAAAGGATTTGATTTATAATTTCCTAAGAAAATTAAAACAAATAGGGGCAGGGCATAGGAATAAGGGAAGGCGAGAGAAGATTCCCTTTAATATAATATGCTCGTCTAGTGAAAGAGCCAGCACAGTGTAGTAGTTTGAGTATTGGGAGACCAGAATCCTTAATCATCCAAAGTTAGAGTCATCTTGAAGGCACATAACAATATCTATCGAAATAACATAAAACAATCAGTATTTCTCCACAAATTCTTAATTTATTCATTTGAATTTAATCTATTACATGAACACAATCTGCTTGGTGCTACATAGCCCAAATGCCATGTGTGTTTATTCAAAGGTAAATTATGTAATTTCAATTCAGAGGATTTACCCTTAAGGTGTTGTGCTATGTAACAATGCAAGATTATGAATATAAAGTATACATAGCCCTGGCCATAGACTGGCATTATAAAAAATACAGGTAGAAAGAAAAGTATGGTAAGAGCAGCTAGAATTAATTTCTGCATTTGCTAGTCTACTTACTGGAAAGTTTAAACAATTTAAGAAAAGTTGTTGCTTAAAAACAAAGTCAGTCTCTCTTCCTTGAGAGAAACTGCTAGTTTTGTGGTTCACACATCGAACATTTCAGACCACCTTCCATGTCTGTCATCAAGAATTATATTTCTGGACCACTAACAACAACACTGGTCTGATATGATCTGCATAAGCTGAAGCCTTGAACTTGTCTCTAGCCTCCTTTTGGATGAATGCTTTAATGTTGCTGCTGGCCATTCGTTTGTGCATTCCTGCAAAATCACTTAATAAGCTTGAGCTTCTGATTTTTATCAGCTTAACTTGACTGATTCTAGACTGATTATTTCTCTTTTTTGCAAGAAGTGAGATTTTATTCCGCAGGCTGTAAAGGTGTTCAACAGAAATAAAGATTCCCTCTCCAGGTTGGTGACCCTGAAGTCATTCCAATCAATATCTTGTTATGTTTGTCCATGAATTAGATTTTTTAAAACTTTCTTCCAATTTTATGTACTATCTTGTGCAAGAACACTAGTCTTTGCATAACTAGGTTAAATGCTAGTTTCAAGGAACTATTTTGGCTCATACACATCAGATACCAGCAAGGAATTTGTTTGGTATGGTCTTTTTTTCTTGGCTCCTGTCTTTCTATTTGAACAAACAAGTGAATTTATAGTGACAATCATATAGTTATGTAAAGACTTTTCTGCACAATTCCTCTAGATTCTTGTGTTGTAGCTTTCCCGTACACACACAGGAACACCTAAGTGATTGATTGTGTCTTTCTTTTCCTGTCTATGTTGGATGAGTCAAGGGTTTAGGGATTCTGGAAATGTGCCTTGCTTGGTGATGGCTACTTACCACTTATGCCAGTGTACTGTTTTTTAGATGGGGAAAGGATACCTTCCTACCTTCAGTGTCAGGAACCAGTTGGCATCTCCCAGTTCCTGAAGTTTACAGAATCTCAAAAGAGACATGAGATTCTGGTGAACTGCCACAAGTCAGAGCAGACAAACTATTGGGATAGACAGACCAGTACTTAACTTCAGAGCTTAGAAAAATCCTTTTAACTTAATTGAACTTAAAGAAGCTACCCTGTGGGAAGATGATGCTCTAGAACAGTGCCCCCCAAGCTTTTTGGAGCTACTTCCTCCTTTCCTCTTGGGTGACAACCCTAGCTCCCCCCCATGCATATCTCTTGATATTAGGTGTACTGTTCTACTGCAAATTCAAAACAACCAATGTTGGTTGCTGCTCACTTTGCCACTTGGCCACCCTGGGAACTGCAACGGAGCAGATGGCTGCACCTCTACTGGCCCTGCAAAGGCCAGCGAGGGCAAGAGTCCTCTCGGTTACTACTGAGCCAGCTGCTTGGTTGCTGCTCCCAGGGTGACCAAGTGCAGAGGGAGAAACTTCTCCCCAACAAGGAAGGACTCTCAATCCTTCATTGGGATGGAGAGGGGTACAGCTGGTGCATATGTAGGGGGTTGACAGAGGCCACATGTTCTGTACTGGAGATGCATAGATGGGGAAAGGGAGAAATTTTAACTACAGGAGCCACTCCAAGGCAAAGGGCCCTTTCCAAGAATTGACCCTGTATATCCCTCTCCTCCCTTTCCCATAGACATGTTTTCCCCACACAGCTTCAAGTGTACCCCCCCTCGCAACATGGTTTCTTCTGCTGCCCCTTCTCTCAGGTGATGAAAGAAAGCAGAAACAGCAGCACAGCTCCAGCCTCACAAAGCTTGAGCAGGGTCCCAAATTTGAAAGCTCCTTTTTGCCACTACTCCTGCCTTACCACAGTGGAGTTTATCAGACACCTTACCTTGCGCCATGCTCCCGTCGCCCCAGCGTCATCCATCTGCGATGGGAGCCTCTTTGTGGGATCACAGATGGGGCTATTAAAGGGGAACGCTTCTGTTTTCATCATGGAAGCATTCTTGTAATTGTTTTAAAAAGAGCTCTTTTTTAATTTGATCTGTTATTAAAAAAGGGTTCTTTTTCAAACAATTATGAGAATGCTTCCATGATGAAAATGGAAGCGTTCCCCTTTAATAGCACCATCTGCGATCCCACCAGGAGGCTCCCATCGCAGATGGATGATGCTGGGGCGACGGGAGCATGGCGGAAGGTAAGACGTCTGATAAACTCCTATGTGTTCTAACTCTGTGTGCTCTCCAGTCTGTCCCAAAATAGCGCTGCTCAGAGCCACAGAAGAAGTGTCCTGCACCCACATTTCTCAAGAATTTCCCAGCCTCCACTACTAGTGAAAGACACAGCTAAGGGAGGTGAAAAGAAGGAGACACCACTACAGCTCTCACCCTCATCATGGCCCTTAAGGCCGCTGGTTCCGCTTGTCTTTCTTGTCACCAGTACTTTAACTGAAGGATCCCTCTGCCCCCTTTCCACCTCACTGCTCTGTACTTCTCCCCCTTTCCTTCAACTCCTTGGCACCAGGAGGGGCATACCACCCACTTTGGGAATCAGTACTCTAGAAGCAAACATCACTTTCCAAGTTTTCAGTTATGGATGGCTACAGATGCTTCCATTTCCCTCCCATCAGCAATCTCTGGTGCAAGAAGGAACTGTGATAGGGATCCTACTTCTTATTGTAACACCAGAGATCACTGGAAGGAATGGGGTGGAAATGTCAGTATGCTGTGTCCCAACTGATAGGAGAACAGACTTCTGTCATTTGCAGCAGCTGCTCAGTAAAGGAGGATTGGAGGAATTGGGCCAGGAGACACTGGTTGTATACTTAAGTATACTTAACTTGACAGCTAATTAGCAGATATATAGGATATTGGCCATTATAAGCCCTGATCAGGGGCCCTTTCACACTATATTGTTACAGCATTATGATTCCACTTTAATTGCCATGGCTGCATCTTATGGAAACTTGGGGTTGGTAGTTCAGGGAAGGATATTTAAAATTCTAAGTCAGAGTGCTTCTAGTGTCTCACAAAATTAATAAACTAATTGTTCTGTAGGATTCAGCCATGGCAGTTAAAAGTGGAATCATAGAGCTATAACTGAGTAGTGTGAAAGATCCACAAGTCCACCTCAAGGCTTTTTGCTGTCTACTTTTCTTTCTACTTTTCAAAACAGCACAGTACCTAATGCATATCAACTTGTTTTGGCATCTGAGGCAGAAAACTCCAAAATGATCCTCCTCCTCAGATCACATAAATGCTGCATGATTGTGAATTAATAATAATTAACTGAATAACTAACAATTTGCTGTCTCTTTTCAACAGCCAGGACCAGACATTAGCCTTAGATACTGAGAGATAAAGAGATATAACTCTTACTGAGAGAGAATCTACATATGCTCCCTTATGAATAAAATCTGTTAAACTTAACAAGTGCCATGGCCACTATTGTATATCAGCTACTTAAGTGTAAAAAGGAGGAAGGGGGGGGGGGGGGGGAAGGAATATAGTATCACCTTGAAGACTAACTGTTTTTTTATTTTAGAATGAGCTTTCATTAATATAAACCAACCTCAGTACAGAGTGATCTCTATGCAGCTGATGTTAAATATACTTAACTTTAGGTCCAAAACACACTGCAGAAATAATCCAGTTTGAGACCACTTTAACTGCCATGGCTCAATGCTAGGGGAATTCTGGGAACTGTAGTTTTGTCAGACATTTAGCCTTCTCTATCAGAGAGTTCTGGTGTCACAATAAACTACAATTCCCATGATTCCTTAGCACTGAGCCAGGGCAGTTAAAGCTGTCTCACATTGGATTATTTCTGCAGTGTGTTTTAGACCTTCATAACCTTTCCTGGCCCAATCCCACCAAACCTGATGGAAACATCATTCATTCACCCATGCTCCAGTCACTGAAAGAATAGACCTCCTTCTCCTCATGCAAAGTAGGTTGGTGTGGTAATAGTGTCACTATTGTGAATATGTAGTAATTGTGACTATGGAAAAGTTATGGATGAGTCTATGTAACTGTTAATGAATTCCTGTGATTGCTACCTAGTTACAGTTTTGACACAATTATCATCATTGTAAATCACCCCAGCCCCAGCCCTCAATCTACTTTACTGGATGTCAACTGCATGGGGTGAAGAAGGTAAATTCTGCTGCTGATGGAAAATGGGTGACTAATGTTTCCATCAGGCTTTGGGGCAAGGGCAGGCCAGGAGAGGTTACTAAGTTAAGTATACTTAGCTGATATAAAATTCGGGCCAGTACAGTGGGCCCTCCACATTCATTGGGGTTAGGAACACAAGGCCCCCGTGAAATTGGAAAAACTGCAAATAACAAAAACCCAATTTTTGTATCTGAGAGAAACCCTCTCTAAGAATGTCTGGCACAACTCTATGGTCAACATCTGCTAGAAGTTGACCACAGAATTGATCTGGAGGGCCTACAAATGCCTAGAGAATTGTTCTCGCTAAAAATCTCTAGGTCTTCTGACATGACTTCTTGCTGATGTTGACCATAAAGTCGTACTGGAGGAACTAGATACTTAGAGAGACCATATTAATCAAATCCATGAATAATCAAATCCGCAAAAGTCAAAGCCACAAATGTGGAGGGCTGACTGTATTTCTTAATGTAATTCTAAACAAGTCTCTCTGCCTCTGCTTAATGAAATAAGTAGTTTTAGTTTACCCTAAGGGCAAGAAATTTGTGGCCTTTCTGGTTTTTACTGGAATGAATTCCCTTCATGCATTTGCTATGATGGCTAGGGCTAATGAGAGTTGAGGACCTAATACAGGATGAGAATTGTGTGGCTCTCCAGATGTTTTGGGCTGCAACTCCCAACAGCTCTCACCAGATTCAGTGCTGAGGGATTCCGGGAGCTGCAATTCAAGGAGATCTGGAAAGCCATTCAGTTCCCACCCCTGTAGTACAACATCTGGAAGGCCATACATTTTCCATCTCTGCTGTACAGTTTAGTTGATTAAATCTGTACATTTGGCCATTTCATTCTTTTCTTCTCTATGGGGAAAAGGGAAGAAACCCTTGAAAAATCTCCATATCAGTTTGTGACTGCTTCAAAGTTTATTCAAAACATGCTGTGTGCATAGGGAAAACAAGCTAAACAAGATGTAAACAATAAACAGATTTTAATATTTTCATAAACCTTTGGGTTCTATTCGTAAAACTAGCAGGCTCAATTCTATTCATTCTATTTTGGCAGGCTCAAGATCTCTTAGCATCTTGAAAACTGTGTTGCCTCTTGTAGCTCCACCCTGCAGAGTTTTCTAAAATGTCAAGAAATTCCTGGTTACTTTACAACAAATCTAATACACTAATTCCAGTAACTTGTATATTATTATACCCTCCCCTCAAAAGCCAAATTTTCAAAGAACTGTGGTGGCTGTTGGTGTGTTCTTTCTCTGTGACCCCCTCCAGAAAATGTC
>NC_056525.1:232931296-232946761 GCF_019175285.1 Sceloporus undulatus
TATTATTATTATTATTATTATTATTATTATTATTATTATTATTATTATTACCTGCCGGGTACTCAGTGAAGGACCAGACCAGGTTAGGTGGGCGGGGGGGGGGGGGGGGTGTCGCCTTGATCCATAAGGACACCTTGTCTCTTTCCAGGAACCATGCTCGCCAAACTTCTCATATCGAGTGTATTTACCTGACCCTGAAGGCCAGAGACAGCTTAGGGATTTTGTTGGTGTACCGACCACCTCGTGCGCTAACAGACTCCCTTAACAAACTGACACAGCTGGTCTCGGAGGTATTGTTGGAGTCCCCCAGGCTTCTAGTCCTGGGGGACTTCAACATTCCCTTCGCGGCCAGCTACGTTCCATCCGGTGCGGTTCGTGAATTCATGGATACCATGACTTCCATGGGGTTGTCTCAACTGGTCTCGGGTCCAACGCATTCTGCGGGTAATACACTCGATATGGTTTTTTGTACGGGTATGGAAAATCCGTGGGCGGAAATAACTAATATTTCCCCCCTGTCATGGACGGATCATTTCCTGGTGGAGGCAGTGATCAAGGCTTCTACCCAGATCCCTCCCGGAGGTGGCGGACCTATTAGAATGGTCCACCCTCGAAGGCTGATGGAACCCAAAACGTTCCAGGAAGCCCTAGAGGGGCTTATGGATGGAAATGATGGTGATTCTGTTGATGTCTTGACCGGCATCTGGGATACCGGTCTCTCTAAGGCTATACACAGTATCGCTCCCAAGCGCCCTCTCAGGCCTGCTTCCAAACGTAAGCCCTGGTATACGGAAGATCTCCGGGCAAGGAAGCGGGTCCTGCGACGGCTAGAGCACCGCTGGTGGAAACACCAGCGCTTATCCGACAAGACTCTCCTAGATCATCTTTTGAAGGACTATGGAGAGGCGATTCGTGCAGCTAAGAACTCGTTCTATGCTGCACGTGTCGCGTCCGCGGAGTCGCGTCCGGCAGAGTTGTTCAGGGTAGTGAGGGAGCTAACTCAGCTCCCTCCTGCCCTGAACCAGATCCTTGAACCTTCTAAGGCCTGCTGCGACCAATTTAACAACTTCTTCGCGGATAAAATCTCTCGGATAAGCGAAGGTCTTGAGGCCAGCCTTAGAGCAGAACCTAGAGTAGAGGTATCCAGGGCATCCGTGAACTTGGTTAGGCTGGATCAGTTTGAGTCTGTCAGTACCGAGGATGTGGACAAGATTCTTGGAAGTGTTAGGAAGACAACATGCTCTCTTGATCCCTGTCCCTCATGGCTAGCGGCACAGGGGGGCCCAGCTGTAACTTCATTGTTACAGCAGATTATTAACACCTCATTGAGGGATGGGCAATTTCCAACAAACCTGAAATTGGCCATAGTAAAAGCTTTATTAAAAAAGCCCTCCCTCGACCCCCTGTTGCACAATAATTATCGGCCAATCTCACTATTACCATTTCTGGGGAAGGTGATCGAGCGGGCAGTTGCAATCCAACTTCAATCGATCTTGGATGAAACGGAATATCTAGACCCATTTCAAACCGGCTTTTGGTCGGGTTACAGGGTTGAGACCGCCATGGTCGCCTTGGTCGATGATCTCCGTCTGGGCATGGACAGGGGAAGCGTGTCCCTGTTAGTGCTCTTGGACATCTCAGCGGCTTTCGATACCATAGACCATGGTATCCTTCTGGGGCGCCTGGCGGAGGTGGGAATCGGGGGCACTGCGCTCCAGTGGTTCCGGTCCTACCTCTCCGGGAGGTCCCAGATGGTGCAGCTGGGAGACGTGCGCTCCGATGAGAGGGCCCTTACATCTGGGGTCCCTCAAGGAGTCATTCTGTCTCCCATGCTTTTTAACATTTACATGAAACCGCCGGGAGAGATCATCCGGAGACATGGGGCGCGGTGTTCTCTATGTCTCCGACTGATGCAGTGACCGGGATTGGCGTCTCTCCTCTTGTGGCCTGTCTGGAGTCGGTAATGGGCTGGATGAGGGACAACAGACTCAGCTTGAATCCAGAGAAGACGGAAGTACTGGTGATAGGTTCCCCCGGTCCGGGGCTGGCGGTGGTTCCACCTGTCCTGAACGGAATCACGCTTTCCGTGAAGGACTCTGTACGCAGCTTGGGGGTGCTCCTGGACTCGTCGCTCCACCTTACATCTCAGGTGGATGCAACGGTCAGGAGCACCTGTTATCAGCTTCGGCTGATACGTCAACTGCGTCCCTACCTCGACCGGGGAGACCTTGAAACTGTTGTACACGCCATGGTAACCTCTAGATTGGATTTCTGCAATGCGCTCTACATGGGGCAACCCTTGTACCATACTCGGAAGCTGCAACTTGTGCAGAATATGGCAGCCCGTCTGGTCACTGGCACTGCCAGGGCCAGTCATATAACACCTGTCCTTAAAGACTTACATTGGCTGCCTATTCGCTTCCGGGCGCAATACAAGGTGTTGGTAATCACCTATAAAGCCCTAAATGGCTTGGGCCCATGGTACCTGGAGGACCGCCTCTCTCCGTACAATCCGCCCCGCGCACTTCGATCTTCAGGGCAGCTATTGCTAAGAGTTCCAGAGGTGAAATATAATTCCACCTCTAGGAGGGCTTTCTCCATCTTAGCCCCAAACCTCTGGAACGCGCTGCCCTTTGAGCTCCGCTCAGCCACCTCCCTAGCCCAATTTAGGAAGGGGCTAAAAACTCATCTATTCGAACAAGCCTACCCCTGACCAGTAATTCCCCCCCCCCCCCCCCCGCGTCAGCATTGTATGCCGGCATGATAATTTTATTATTTTTATTGAACTGTTTTAATATATTTTGTATGGTTTTTTTGATTAATTGTACTGTTACTACATGCTGTTCACCGCCCTGATTTTCAGAAGGGCGGTATACAAATAAAGTTTTATTATTATTATTTTTATTATTATTATTAACCTTTATTTATGAAGCGCTGTAAATTTACACAGCGCTGTACATGCAATCTTTTTAGTTAGACAGTTCCCTGCCCTCAGGCTTACAATCTAAAAGGACATGACACAGAAGGAGAAGGGAGTGGTGACGGGAAAGGGTAAGAGGTCCAGCAGTTCCTCTCTACCTCCGAGGCCTGGACCAAGGCAGGTGGACTGGAGGGAGGGCTTGGCTTCAAAATGGAAGGTTAATCATTATCCAGGGAAAATACATACTCACAAGTAGGATAATACATATACAGAACATAGCAATACAGGAAATGGATCGATAAACAGCCAACAACAGAAGATCAGATAGTAAGCGACAATTATGCGATGCCTGGGAAGGCTTCTCGGAATAGGATGGTTTTCAACTCCGTTTTGAAGCTGGTTAAAGAAGTGATGGCTCTTGCTTGTGGAGGAAGAAGGTTCCAGGAGTGAGGGGCAGCAAGTGAAAAGGGGCGAATCCGAGATGGGGCAGAGGAAATCCTGGGCTGGGACAGGAACCCTTGACTACCAGAACGGAGGGCCCTGGTGGGAAGGTGAGGAGAAAGAAGGTCTGATAATTAAGGAGGGGCCAGTCCATGGAGGGCTTTGAATGTCGACAGCAGGAGCTTATACTGAATGCGGAAAGGGAGAGGGAGCCAGTGAAGGGATGCCAACACAGGAGCGATGTGGTCAGAGCGGTGGGTGGAAGTGATAATGCGTGCAGCTGAATGCTGGACAGAGATTAAAGGACGGAGGTGAGAAAGAGGAAGCCCAGCCAGGAGGACATTACAGTAATCAAGTCGTGAGATCACTAGGGCATGGACCAGGATCTTGGCAGTAGAGGCGGAGAGATATGGTCGGATTTTGGCAATATTGTACAAAAAGAATCTACAAGCCTTGGCTGTGGTCTGGATCTGAGGGATACACGACAGAGAAGAGTCAAAGATAAAGCCAAGACTGCGGGCTTGCTGGACTGGTTGAATGGAGATGTTGTCCACAGAGACAGAAAAGGAGTGTTGAAGGGTGGGCTTAGGAGGAAAGACAAGAAGCTCCGTCTTGGACATGTTGAGCTTCAAACACCGATGGCGCATCCACTGTGAGACAGCTGTAAGGCAAGACGAGACTTGCTGTTCAAGCCTTGGAGAAAGGTCAGGGGCAGAAAGATACAGCATACAGATGGTAGGAAAAGCCAAAAGAGCTGATGAGTTTTCCTAAGGACAGTGTGTAGAGAGAAAACAGAAGGGGACCCAGAACAGAGCTCTGGGGAACTCCAACAGATAAGGGAACAGGAGAAGAAGTCAGACCCCCTGCAACTACTGCAAAAGATCTGCCAGACAAGTAAGATCTAAACCAGTCAAGAACAGAGTCTGAGAACCCAAGGTCAGAGAGTATGTCAATTAAGAGACGGTGATCAACAGTGTCAAAGGCTGCAGACAAATCGAGAAGAATGAGAACAGAGTAAAGGCCATTAGCCTTGGCCTGTAAAAGGTCATTCGAGATCTTAGTGAGAGCTGTCTCTGTAGAATGCCTTGGGCGGAAACCAGACTGAAAGGGATCGAGAATGGAGTTGGCTTCAAGAAACTCAAGACAGCACAAATAAACAACCCGTTCCAAAACCTTAGAAAGAAAGGGGAGAAGAGAAATCGGACGATAGCTAGACAAAGAGGAGGGGTCAAGAGAAGGTTTTTTTCAGAATTGGGGAAATAAGAGCATGTTTGAAGTCTGACGGGAAGGAGCCTGTAGAGAGAGAGAGATTGAAGATATGGAGAAGCAAGGGCAGAAAGGAGGGAGCTATAGAGATTAGAAGACGAGTAGGAATAGGATCAAGAGGACAGGTAGCAGGTTTGGAAGAGTTCAGAAGTGTAGAGAGTTCATCCAAAGAGGCAGGAGGAAAGACAGAAAATTTGTTAGGCGAAGGTGATAGAAGATTAAGAGCAGAAGAAGAATCAGGAGGGACTATCTCAGAGCGAATAGTGGTAATCTTAGAGATGAAATAGTTAGCAAATTCATTAGGAGAGAAAGATGAAGAGACAGGAGGAGAGGGAGGTTTAAGCAAAGTGTTGAAGGTGGAGAACAATCGCTGCGGGCGCCTCTCATTGGCGGAGATCAATGATTTGTAATAATTCTCTTTTGCCATAGAGAGGGCGTGTGAGAAGGAAGAAAGAACAAATTTGAAATGGATAAAATCAGCCCACTCTTTGGACTTTCTCCAAAGACGTTCGGCCGCTCTAGAGCAGGACCGGAGAAACTTAATGTTGGGAGTAAGCCAGGGCTGAGGTCTAGTCTTGGAGGAAGAAGTGCGTACAGAGACAGGGGCAAAATGGTCAAGAGTTGAGGAAAGAGTGGAGTTAAATAAAGACATTGCTGAATCAGCAGAATCCCCGAGATTTAGGGAAGAGAGAGATGAATCCAGGGTCAGACCAAGATGGTTAGAGTCGACAGATTGAAGATCACGAAAAATATTCCTGGTGTATATATATTCCTGGTGTATATTTGAATGTGGTAGCCAACTTTAAAGTTTCAGACAGATCAAACTGCAAAACTCATTCATATCGCAGAGGAAATTATGCACTCTTTAATTTTATTAATATCAATAGAAATTAATTCTGACAAATATGCAGAAAGCCTATTGTTTCATAATTCCACAGGCAGGATCTGCCAATCTTCCAAGACAGGCAACCTATGCAGGAGCCAAGTGGAAAGTTCCTTCTTCTTACTAGTAGGCACCAGTAATCAGCATGGTGTGATGATAATGTTGATTTATGGAAGTGCTGCTTACCAGAGAATCAGGGATGGCTTGTGACTTCCATGTCAGTGGGCTGGTGACTACATTCCACATATTACTCTCAACTTGAAAGGAGCTATCTAAGGTGCTGAATCTATTGGTGGCGTTCATGTTGTTGTTACGTGCCTTCAAGTCATTTCTGACATATGGGCCCGTTACAGACGGGCCTTTTAGTACGGAGTCAGTCCGTATTAGGGTTAGGAAGGTGCGGTGCTTCCGCACCCCCTAACCCTAGTACGGACTGAGTCCGTACAAAATGGCGGCGCCCCATCTACATGGGGGCCGCCATGACGATGTCATGACCGCACCGCCTCTATAAGGGGCGGCGTGGATGTGACGTCGTCTCTCCACGCCAGGGCGCTTAGTGCACCCTTTGCGCGGAGCAGGAAGGAGCTCCGTTTTGGAGCTCCTTCCTGGTTTGCGCAGCTGGGTGCAGCCTTCACACGGCTGCGCCCAGCGGTGCAAAGGAGAAAGGGGCTAAGCGGCCACTTTCTCCTCCTCCCCGCCATCGTGGGGTGTCCTTGGGGCCTGAAGCCCCAAGGACACCCCTTTCCAGGCTGCGGGGAAGCGGCCTTTTGCTGGATCGGGGCCTCAGCGGCTGCTGTTCTAGCCACTGAGGCCCCAATACCCCGGGGAAAGGGACGGGTACAGGCCGCCTCAAAGGGGCAGTCTGTAACGCGCCATGGTGACCCTAAGGTGACTGTATCATGGAGTTTTCTTGGCCAGATTTGTTCAGAGGGGGGTTGCCTTTGCATTCCTCTGAGGCTGAGACATTGTGACTTGCCCAAGTTCACCCATCTGATTTCCAAGGCTGATTGGGGACTAGAACCCTGGTCTCCCACTATCCTAGTCCAACACTCAAACCACTCCACCATTGGCTCTCAGCACCCTGGATAACCCCTCAAAACCTATACTAAAACCCACTGACATGGAAGCCACCGGTTGCCTATGTCATGTATGCTTGAATAGAACAAGGCCCTCTTCTGAGGTCTTGGCCAAGGCTAAAAGAAATCCACTGTGAAGTTTAAGAGTTGGACAAAACCTTACTAGTATGAGGAGAAATCAAGCTATAACCCAGGAATAGGAAACATTTATGTCTCCAGATACTGGGTTGCAACCTCAACCATCTCCTAGAATTACCAATGTGTGTTGGGAGTTGCAGTCTTAACAACAACCGTAAGTTGCTCACCCTTGCTATGAACAAAGCAAGTGGCATCAGCCAGAGTACAAATATGACAGCTTCACCTGTGGCCAAATTGGCCATGATTATTAATTTCTTGATTGCAGTTTACACATGTGTAAATATCATCTATGGGGATCCTGAGCAGTCTTTGGATTGTGGGAAGACAGCAGTTTTAACTCTTTTGCAGAGAAGTCAGGCCTGTCTATATTTTTAGCACATGCTCCATTTTGAGAGTGTTTTTTATCTCTAGTTATTTAGAAAGATTTTAATACGATAGAGCCAAATGCAGTTTAGGTCATCATAGGTTCTCACTTGCTATGGTATTGCTTTAGTCCATTTTCCCTTCACATATTGCCAAACAGAACATACAAATAAAGTCGCACATGGTACAGTTTCCTTTATGTAAATAAAATTGGAATAAACTTTCCTTCATATTAAAAATCAGCATGAGTAACAGTAGAGCTTTCTTTCAGATTGCTAGTTGTCCGTGTTCAGGAATCTTCTTTTTAAATAGAGATGCACTCAGGCTTGCGAATCTGGTACTTATGAAACCATAGATTTCAGGACAGTTTACACCAAATGCTAACTAAGCAGGTTTGAATAATCCCTGAAAGACAAACGAGGTGTAGCAGTTTAACAAATTTATCTTGGTCATGCTGCCTCAAGCACAAAAAAAATGAAAATGGAATTATATGGGCAGGACAATACATGGTGCAGTTCTTTTTAAACTATACCATTGAGACTGCAGAATGAGAATCATGCAGACGCCCAGATATTGTTGAACTGCAGTCTGCAGCATACATCACCATTGACTAAGGCAGGGGTAGGCAACCTGCGGCCCGCGAGCCGGATGCGGCCCGGCGAGGCCTTGGGACTGGCCCCAGCCCGGTCCTGCCGCCGATTGCCGCCGGGGCCTTTGGCGTCTCGCGCGAAGGGCATGGTGGGGCAATTGTCTATAGAAGCCTCAGAAACATGCATTTATCTTAACATTTTAAAAAAATCAGCACATTTTTTCGCGTGTCCTCCATTTTTTATTTAAAAAGTGCCCTCCATTTGAAAATTTTGTCCTACATTTGTCATGGTTTATTTATTTATTTAATTTTTAAAAAAATTATTTAATTATTTATTTTTTGGCTTCGGCCCCCCAGTTGTCTGAGGGACAGCAACCCGGCCCCTGGCTCAAAAGGGTTGCCTACCCCTGGACTAGGCAACTAGGACCTGAAGTTCAGAAAAATCTGGAAGGGTGCGTGATTCTCAGCCCTGAGATAAGATGCTTGTTTGGATGCTCACCTACTGCAATTAAGTTCTATTGAAATTCAGTAGAGGCAAATATAAATTCTACATTTAGGCCACAAAAATAAAATGCACATTTATAAGATGCGGGATACATGGATCAGTAATGCTACATGTGAAAAGGACCTTTAGGACTGTTGAGCATGTGTCGCACATGACCCAGCAGTGTGATGTTGCAGCAAAGAAGGTGAATGCTATTTTATCCTGCATTAATAGAAGCACAGTTTCCAAGTTGAAGAAAGTAATAGTCCCATTATATCAGGTTCTGGTCATGCCTTATCTGGAGTATTGCTTTCAGTTCTGGGCACCTCATTTTAAGAAGGATATAGACAAGTTGGGGAAAGTTCAGCAAAGGGCAACATGGATGCTAAGAGTTATGGAGCCCAAAATATGAGGCAAGGTTGAAGGAGCTGGCTGTGTTCCGCTTGGTGAAGAGAAGACTGAGGGATGAGATTATAGCACTCTTTGGCCCCATTCCCACTGGGCTATAAAGCAAATTAAGAATCGGATTATAGGGACATCGTTTCCATTTGAACTCGCGTTCGAGCATTGTTTAAGGAAAATCGTTCCCATTTGAATTTGAGTTTGATCCTACCGGCAAAAACCCAAATCAGTGGTGGATAACCTGGGTTATCCTGACGGCACTTTTCCAGCCTTTTTTTTTTTTTGCAGCTGCTGTGTTGGAGCTGGGGTAAACTAATGGGAATGATAGGTGTCCGAATTGGTATTTTGGGAGGGGAGGCGCAGTGTTCAAGGGGCTGTCCCGGGGATGTCACCAGCTTTGTTCTCTCCTGCATTCCTGGCACCATTTCCCCCAGTTCGCATAGCCTTTCCCCCCGTGGAGTGGGAAGCGGGCAAGGCGTTGCGTGTGTAGACAAATTATTTTTTTAAAATTTAGCTTTTGATCACCTAGGCGCTCTGTCGAGTGTCTGAACACTGCAAATTGCTCCATTAGCTCCCAAACCCAGTAAGCTCCTCCCTGCACCCCCCCCCCCCCCGCTCACAGAGATCGATGTATGAGGAGATCCACTGCACACCCTTTTTTAACTATTATTTCTTCTTTTCCCTTTTCTGTTTTGCTGAGCCCTGAGCACCTCAACGCTTCAGCGTCTGGGCGGCAATCACAATGACGCCTAGCTGCCCAAGTGCTCAGGCGCTTCAGCAATCCATTGACCAACCCCCCCCCCCCCCCCCCCGAAAAGCAGGTTTGAAAGACGCAAATGGGAACGGGGAACAAAAACAGCCTGAGTCAAAATGCATCGAAGCAACTGATGTCACCGTGACGTCTAATCACCTAAGTGCTTGATTGACAGCTTAAAAAAGGAAAAAACCGGTACCAGGCAGGCAAAAGGAATGGGGAACAAAAAAGTCTGTGTCAAAATACAACAGAGAAATATCAATGGGAACGAGAACATGGGTCAAGAAAAACCGAGTCTGTTTGCTCCCTTTTGTAATGGGAACGATGGACGTGATTCGAATACGACTTGGGAACTCGCTCTGAGTCTGACTCGCAGCAAGATTCGTCGCTTTATTGCCCAGTGGGAATGGGACCTTTAAATATTTCAAGGACTGTGATAGAGAGCGGGAAGGTAACAATAGAAGGAACTTCTTGGCAGTAAGAGCAGTTTTGCAATGGAGCAAGTTGCCCCAAGAAGTAATGGGGTCTCCTTCTCTGGATGTTCTCAAAGGGAAGCTGCACATCTATCTGCTAGGGATGCTTTAGCTGGAGATCCAGCATTGAGCAGAGGGTTAGACTTTATGACCCATGAGCCCCCTTCCAACGCTATAATTCTATGATTCTAAACTTAGAAGGCAAAACATATAGGGTGAAGGCAGATTTTTTCTTTTGCACAAAATTAATTTAGAATTAATTTAGAATCTAATAAAAGCTGTATCATTGCAAGGTTATCTGATCAGCTGTATCCCATTCCATGACTTTTCAGAGTCAGAAGCTGAGACCAGGGAACAGGTCCTTGTTATGTCTCAAGAAGCAAGGCAGTCAAGGGTTGAGAGAGGATGGTTGGGACTCAGCCAGGTGGGCACACAGGAGATCCTGACAAAACCTGGCTAACTGGTTATATGGCAACCTAGAGCCATATAATGTCACTCCACTACCTAGCTTGTTCCATATGACACAATGCAAGCACCCAGTGTTTCTCTCCCAGCCCGTTCCCTTGTTCATTCTCTGGTAACCCCCATCCTGTAGTTTGTCTCCCTGCCTGGAGATGTATAGAAAAAAAGGAATCCCCCAAAACTTCAGCCAACACCCTGAGACCAGGCAACTTTAATGTCATGTGATATTGCTGCTCCTGTGGCCCAGCTTTTAGGAGTACAGACTCAAACCCAGATGGGATAGATCAAACCTAGGCTGACTGCCCAGCTTCTTTTCTGTAGCATCTGCTCTCTCCCACTCCCTTTATCAAACTTACATAGCTTGTCTCTGCTTGCCTAAATCACTCAGTTGCTGTCATGTATGTTAAATTCCTTTTTGGGGCTTTGTACAATCTGCAAAGCAACTGCATTTATAATTTGTTCAAATAAACAGGGGAAAGCATTGCTATAGAATAAGACTTTAACCAGTTGGCCTGGCCTGAAGTTTAGATTCTAGTATTTATTTATTTAATTGCCACTTATCTGTTTTTATTTTGTTGTTTTTGGTAGATGCTGAGCTCCAGTTTGTATCAACTAGTTAAAAGAATGTGTATCCATTAGTTCTGTAGAGCAGCTGGAAGACTGTAGCACAGACAATGAGAGCCAAAATGCACACAATCAGAGGCTTCTACAATCCCTTATTTGTGCTCAAGCACATCCCCATTTATCCCATCTCAAGAGATTAAAATATGGAGAACTCTCTGTCATTCAGAGCACCACGGACTTCTTCTGTGAATGGCCTTCCTTCAGTTGTTTCAGTAAAATGGAAAGGAGTGATGGAGAGATAGGGCATACCCCCATGGCACCACCTTTCTGTGATGGTGGGACTGTGTGCAAGGAACTGTGCAATGGTAAAATGGCTGCTGGTATGACCTCCCATGTCAGACAGGGTTTTGCTAAAAAGCCAGACTAAATGTGCCAAACAGATGCTGGGCAGCAGCAGTATTGGAGTGTGCCACTGATGGAGGGTCTCTCTTAGACATTGGCAATAGCACCGTAGCTAACATTTCTTAATACTGTGCAGACAAAGGAAATAGTAAACTATTCTTGAAGCCTTTTACCTTGTAAACCCTATGATGAGACAGTCCAAAATGAAACAAGAGACATGGCCAGAAGATGAGACTCCTAGATCAGAAGGCACTTAATGAGTCTTGGGAAGAGGAGAGGACAGGTATGACCAGCACCGTGGCTAATAATGCAACAAGACCCAAGCCAAAAGGAGATCCAGGTATTGACATGCTCAGAAGTGAAAGGAAAGACTGAAGCTGAACAACACATATTATAGGAACATGGAATGTGAGAGCAGGAGACAAGGGAAGCTAAACATAGTAAAACTAGAAATGGAACATCTAACACATAAACCAGGGGGTAGGCACCTCTTTTTGAGCGGGGCGGGGTGATGTCCCTCAGACACATGGGGGCCGAAGCAAAAAAATAAATAATTAATTTTTTTTAAAAAAACGAAATATATAAATAAACTAGGACAAATGTAGGACAAACTTTTCAAATGGAAGACACTTTTTTTTTTAAAAATGGAGGACACGTGAAAAAATTTGCTGATTTTTTAAAAAACCGTTAATATAAATGCATGTTTCTGAGGCGTCTATAGACAATTGCCCCCCAAAGGCCCCCTTGGCAATTGGTGGCAGGACCGGGGTGGGGCCGGTCCCAATGCCGTGCCGGGCCGCATCCGGCCCACGGGCCACAGGTTGCCTACCCCCGATATAAACCATAAACTGAAGTCAACTTGATGGAAGTTAACAACAACAAACAACATTTGACATTAGAATGCAACAAATCTAACATATCTAGCTTCCTAGAAATGTCCCCACAAGTCCCAGAATCACCTCCTAGCCTAGTGCTACCCAGAGTGGAGGTCTGTGGACTGGTGCCAGTGTGCAAGTATTGGCTGCTGGTCTGTGACAAATTTCCAGGAAAGAAAGATGCAGATGTACAGTAATAGGTGGGCACAAATAGAGTTCTGGTCCCTCACATCAGAAGCAGTGCCCTTGCATGTCCAGTGGGTAAAAAACAAACAGTGCACTCCTGAGTTCTGAGGTGGAATTCAAGTACTGTATTCTGGAAATACTGATAATGATCTCAGGAATAGTGTGTGTGTGTGTGTGTGTGTGTGTGTATTTCCATGTGTGACGTGTCTCAAAATATCTTGGTATGCATTTGCACACGAGGTTACCTACATAGTTAACACTATATCTACACTGCAGAAATAAAGCAGTTTGGCACCACTTTAACTGCCATGCCTCAATGCTATGGAATTCTGGGACTTGTAGTGTCGTGAGTTATTTAGTCTCTCAGTTTGAGAGCTCTGATGCCACAACACACAAGAAATCCCAGGATTGTATAGGATGGAGCCATGGCACATAAAGCTGTGTCAAAATGTATTAATTCTGCAGTTTGTGTGGCAGAACCCTATGTCATATGGTTTTTCATCATCACACTTTAATGGGAATTCTTGCAATTATAGTTTTGTGGATCTCTGTAGAAGAGGGTAACAGATCTGTAATGGCTGGATCGATTTATGTACATATATTGACAATTTTTGTATATCACTTTTCAAAGCTTTTGATGTAGACAGGTCTGGAGTGGCATCTTGCCTTAAACTAGGATAGCTAGCTACCTAGTGACCTTTATTGCCTGGAAGTTCAGGGCAATAGTCAGTTGTTTCCTCACTGTTGTCATTTTGATCCATGCCCAACACCACCACTGCCCTTTGAAAATCTTGATGCCTTTTGCTTGCATTAAATATACAGTAGGCCCTCCACATTCACTGGAGTTAGGGGCACAGGACCCCCATGAAAGTAGAAAAAACACAAATAAAAGAACCACTCCTTTTTTTGCTTGAGAGGTCATCTTTCTAGGACTCGCTAGGTATTTTAGCACAACTCTGTGGTCAACATCTGCCTAAAGCTGACCACAGAATTATGCTGGGGACCAACAAATGTCTAAAGAAGTGTTTTCTCTAGTAATCTTTAGGTCCTCCAGCACAATTCTATGGTCAATTTCCAGCAGAATTTCTCTAGAGGATCTAGGGATTCCTAGAGAAAACATATTAATCAAATCCCCCAAATAAGCAAAACCACAAACATCAAAGCTACGAATGTGGAGGGCTGACTGTATATTCAATTTTAAGTCCCCGTAAGGCTTTGGAAATACAACTTTGCATCTTCTCCTCAAATGAGAGCTTGGAAGTAACACTTTACAAGTAATGATGTTACCTGTCACTTTTACTTTTGGGGGGAAGCTAATGAGGCTATAAGAATTGTCATTTCCCAAAGTAGAGTAACAACTGATAATTTTATTTCATCCTGTTTACTTCTTTCTTTTTCTCTCTCTCTTTTCTTTCTTCTTTCTTTTTGTTACTTTTTGGGAACAAAAATGTTGAGGATTTAAAAAAAAAAACCTTTAGGGTATTTCTTAATTTTTTGACAATTTAAAAGAAATGAACCCCAAAATAGCAGAAAAGTAACATGTAATACTTTAAGCAATGAGAAAAACCGAGTAACTGGTAAAGGGAGGAGAGAATACTAGTGAGGAACATTAACTATTCCATTTCAAAAAATTACATTTTCAAGTTTTGCCCCTACTCCTACCTGAGAGGAAACCCCAAAACTGCAGTTATGATGATTTCTCCCATATATATAAGATGAAGCAAATTTGTACATTGACTTTGCTTGCTCAATTAGAACTTTTTAATCTCTAACCCTATTTATTTTTATTTATTTTTGTTCTTTGTCTTCTGTGGCATCAGTAGTCCTTTTTTAATTCATTGTGTCTTTGGGGTGTGTCTTTGGGGACAAGTAATACACTTTGATGTATTTACAAACTAATAGATTGCATCATGTGACTCATTTGGCAACTTGCATCCTTTGTCTTGTCCAAAAGATGTGTTGTGTCTATTAATTTGAACGTCTGTATGTGCAGCAATGTAAATATTTAATGTGTGAGAAATTTTACTGGCATCTCAGTTCCTGTATTTCTTGCTTCCCTTTCAGTGGCCCCACCGTCAAGATTAAGATATACTGTTGTTGATCATGACAGTATTCAGATTTCATGGAAAGCCCCTAGAGGGCAGTTTGATGGATATAAACTCCTTGTCACTCCAAATGCAGGTAAGTGGAGCGCGAGAGAGGGGAATGAATGCTCACACTGAACTGCAAGGTTCCTTAAGAATTGATCAGGAATGGTGGCCAGTTCATCTAAAACAATATCTGATTCTTGTTAATTAATGGTGTTATTCCCCCCTCCCAAAAAAAAAGTATGGAAACCAGAAATTGACTAATGTTAATGCTAACTTTTCTCTAAGACAGATCATAAGTAGTCACCCATTTGAGATATTCAGCACCAGGAGAGGGCAACTGTCTGGGGTTGAAGGGTGCAGGAGGACAAAGCTAAACCCCTCACATTGCACCCTTTACTAAAGGTTTCCAAATGCCCCAGGCAATCTCTAAGATATTGTTGGGCATGTTAGGTCCAGGGGAAGCCACTTTTTCCAACTGGAAGTGACTTGGAAGTAGACCAACATATGCATAATGCAAGTTGACCTCTTAAAATTAACAGTATGTTTATTTAGTATCTCACCTATTTCTCAGAGCTGACACTCAAGATAGTTTACAGAAATTAAAACAGATACAGACAACACACATTACAAATTAATTACAAATATAGTGATTAATCCCATTACAAATGACAAATTAACAGTTTATTGAGACCAGAGGTGATTTGGATTTATTTGGATTGTAAAATATCTGTACTGTATTTGTATATGCGTCCATAATGAGATATCTTGGAGACAGGACCCAAGTCTAAACACAAAATTCATGTATGTTTCATATACACTTCATACACATAGCCTGAAGATAATTTGGTACAATATTTTTAAAATTAATTTTGTGCGTGAAACAAAGTTTGTGTACATTGAACGATCAGAAGCAAAGGGATCACTGTCTCAGCAACTCATGAAAAAAGTATTGGTTTGTGGAAATTTTTGAATTTTGGAATTCTGGATAAGGGGATATAGAATTAAAAATCTTTTAAGATATAGCTATTAAAAAGGCAAGAAATAAAAACAGTACTGCACACTACTAAAAGTACTTTCTGTATTAAACAAAGGCTAGC
>NC_056525.1:232946771-233012354 GCF_019175285.1 Sceloporus undulatus
ATAATAATAATAATAATAATAATAATAATAATAATAATAATAATAATAATAATAATAATAATAGACAAAGTCTTCCTCAAATGAGGAAAGGATAAGAAGAATCCATAGGACTTTGTAGGTCTAACTCTACTCTTATTTTTTGCTGAGGAGATGATAACCATATCTGTAATTCCAGTGAGAGTTGATTTTTCACCAACTTAATCACTCATCTCTTCCTGCTGCACAACTTAGCATTGTAGCTTTGTGCAGGTGATTTTCTTTTTGTTTTTAAATTATTTTTGTTGAGCACATCTGTGTGCAATGTGTAGTTTACCCCATGAGGATTTTGTGAGCTATATAGAGATTATTTTGGCTGTGCTTGCAGATGCTTTTGTTATACTTGCATCAAAGGTATATTTGGAGAGAAATAATGTAAATCAGGACTGTTCATATAAATTCACAAATTCTCCTAGGATACATGGACAATGTAGATATAATGCAGCTTGACACCACTTTAAGTTCTCTAGCTCCATCCTATGGAATCCTGGGATTTGTCTAAAGACAAGGTCTTTAGCCTGCTCTGCCAAAGAGTTCTGTGCCTTACAAAACGACAAATCCCAGGATTATGTGGGTTGGAGCCATGACAGTTAAAGTGGTGTCCAACTGCATTATTTCTACAGTGTAGACATGTCCCTAGTCAGGGTGTCTGTGTGTTCTATAAAGGAATATTCATAGAATCATAGAATCAAAGTCCCGTTCCAGACAGGCAAAAAGTACGCGCTCTGTGAGTACTAGGGTTAGAAAGGGGTATCACTTCCTGACGCCCCTAATCCTAATACGTGCGGAGCATGTAGAAAATGGTGGCGCCCTATACAGATGGGCGCTGCCATGACTATGTCACGACCGCACCGCTTCCAAACGAGGTGGCGTGGAAGTGACGTAGTCGCGCCGCCGAAAGCGCCTGGGGCGCTCTTTTGGCAGTGCTGGAAGGAGCTCCGAAACGAAGCTCCTTCCAGAATTTGCGTCGCTGGCACAGCCTCTACATGGCTGCACCAGCAATGCAAACGAGAAAGGGGCCAAGCAGCCCCTTTCTCTTGGTCCCTGCCATTGCTGGGTGTCCTTGGGGATTGAAGCCCCAAGGACACCCATTTCCAGGCGGCCTGGAAAGTGGCGGATCGGGGCCTCAGAGGCTGCCGCTGTGGCAGCTGAGGCCCTGATCCGGTGGGGAAAGAGCCAGTTACAGGCCACCCCAAATGGGTGGTCTGTAACCCACCATAGAGTTGGAAGAGACCGCAAGGGCCATCCAGTCCAACTCTATTCTGCTATGCAGGAACTCTCAGTCAAAGCATACCTAACAGATGGCCATCCAGCCCCTGTTTAAAGACCTCTAAGGAAGGAGACTCCACTACACTCCGAGGGAGTGTGTTCCACTGTCGAACAGCCCTTACTGTCAGGAAGTTCCTCCTAATGTTGAGGTGGAATCTCTTTTCCTGGAGCTTGCATCCATTGTTCTGGGTCCTAGTCTCTGGAGCAGCAGAAAGCAAGCTAGCTTCCTCCTCAATATGACATCCCTTCAAGTATTCAAACAGGGCTATCATATCACTCCTCAACCTTCTCTTCTCCAGGCTAAACATCCCCAGCTCCCTAAGTCGTTCCTCATAGGACATGGTTTCCAGATCCTTCACCATTTTAGTTGCCCTCCTTTGGATATGCTTCAGTTTCTCAATGTCTGTTTTGAATTGTGGTGCCCAGAACTAGACACAATATTCCAGGTGGGGCCTTACCAGAGCAGAATAGAGTGGGACTATTATTTCCCTTGATCTAGACACTATACTTTTATTGATGCAGCCTAAAATCGCATTGGCCTTGTTAGCTGCCGCATCGCAATGTTGACTCAATTTGTGGTCTACTTGGACTCCTAGATCTCTTTCACACGTAAAGAGAACTTCTCTGCCTGAGAATTCTAAATACCCCTCCTTAAAACTGCCAATACCAGAATGCAACAGGAGGCAGCTAGAGCAGTCAAAGTGGAATAGTAGCACTATAAGAGTATACTGTAGTGTGATAAACATCGTAGTCTCGTTCAGCCAGGTGTCACCCATCCTATATCTGTTCTTTTCATTTTTCTGTCCTAAGTGCAGTACCTTACATTTCTCCATGTTGAAATTCATTTTGTTAGCTTTGGCCCAGCTTTCTAATCTATTCAGGTCATTCTGAAGTTTGATCCTGTCCTCAGGGGTATTAGCTACTCCTCCTAATTTGGTTTCATCTGCAAATTTGATTAGTATACCCCCAATTCTGTCATCCAGGTCATTGATAAAGATGTTGAACAGCACTGGGCTCAGGACAGCACCCTGTGGGACCCCACTGGTCACTTCTAACTGCACAATCTTCCCATCAGACACCCCACACTTTTTAAAAAGCCAAATGAACCCAAAGCATACAGTGAACCCTTGTAATCCACTGGGATTTGGTTCCAGGAACCCCCATGGATACTAAAATCAGTGGATGTTTATCCCATTAAATACAGTGGTGTAGTAAAATGGTGTCCCTTATATCAAACAGCAAAATAAAGGTTTGCTGTTTGCAATTTATACTTTTTATGGAATATTTTCAAGCTGTGGATTCTTGAATACATGGTTACAGAATCTGTGGATACAGAGGGCTGACTAATTTTTCTCATTGTTTACCTCCTGTATGAGGCACCTTTCCCATATGAATAAGTGTTTCTATTCCACCATAAAGCAACAATTGATTCATGAATCTGCCTTGTTCATTGATTAACGCATGTTGGGCCATTGGCCCATTTTACACTGCTGTCAATACTACAGTCAAATGGGTAAAAAGGAGGATGTTCTGTTTCCATAGAAGAAAGTGTTTTAATATAGTTTGTGCATTTTGTTTTGAAACAGTACTAATTTTCATATAATTATATTATATGCTATGAGCAGAAGGCCCAAAAACCATTCTTATATAAACAGACCTTGCTCATTAGAATTCTGTCTGCTGATATTACGGATGGAATATGATTTTATTTTGTTAAATGGCTCTAAAACATACATAATAATAATAATAATAATAATAATAATAATAATAATAATAATAATAATAATGTTTATTTATACCCCGCCCTTCCATAAAAAATGATCAGGGCGGCTGATACATAGTATAGTCTAGCAGGGACCATAAAACTACAGAATACAAGTGAAGAGGTCATGTTTGAGTACTTTTCTTCTGATGAAAAAAAAACAAAAACTATTCCATGTTATGCTGTAACATTTGTTCCTGACATGCTAACTTTTCTCCAGGCAATAGTTTCCAGCTTCTTTATGCTCTTGCATTCTATCATGGCAGCATTATGATTCAACCATAGTGCTTTTCTAACAGCTATACAGACAGGAATCCCAAAATGTTCAGATGCCTGAAGGGTAGCTGCTTATGGGTGTAAGTAATTTATGAGAGGTAATTCCTCAATGAGAAGGCTTGTATATACATGATCCAAAGATGTATCATTTCAGTTTTTTCCAAAAATTACTCATAGACACTCAAATATTTGTCCTCCCATGCAAACTAGTCTGAAAGATTTTAAGTGCCTTAGGATTTTAATTTAGGGGTGGCAGGGGGAAGAAGGCAAAGCAAGGGCTCTCTGTTTGCTTGAAGTACACAAACAGTTCTAGATGGCCCAATGGTTTCACTTGATCTAATGCTGTGTCAATTGTTTGTATGGTTAAACTGTGGATTTATGTGACTCTTAAAAATATAATATTGCAAAAACATACAAGCTACTTCAGAAAATGTTTAAAACCACAATCCTATTTTCTTTCTTTTTTGCAGGTGGAAAAACCAATGAGCTCACTCTTCAAAACAATGCAAACAAAGCAATTATCCAAGGTCTTATCCCTGATCAGAGCTATACAGTTCAAATAGTTGCATTTGCTAAAGATCAGGAAAGCAAGGCAGCTCAAGGCCAGTTCCGAAGTAAGCTGTCTCCTGATATCTTCACATCTGATAGAACTTTGCTTTATAAAGATAGATGAATATTTGTAATGTGTTCACGGAAGGGATGTCTGTTTTTGCTTGTTGTCATACAAAAGGTCTTGGAATCAAGCATTCCAAATGGATGGAGAATAAAATTCCAGCCACATGAAGTACAGGATTGGGATACAGAAGATGCTCTTAAATTGAGGAAAATGATCTGTTAGTTAAGAATACTAGAGCAAGACTTATCCCATACTCTGGGATTTCAGAGAAAAAAAAACACGAATATGCAGGGAAGACCCTTTGTGACGTCATAAGAGATGGCCTTGCTAATGTAATTAACCAGGAGATATGAAGCATCAATCACAGTTGCATAGAGTGTACCATTCAAATGAAAGACACTTAAGTATAGAAAAATATATAAACATAGATTTTTTAAGGCAGCACATTTATACTCAGATTCTTCCTCTTCCCTTGAGACAAGGGCCCAGTTCAAAACATCTGGAGGACCAGAATTTGGGAACCACTGCTTATAACCAATGCTTGTCCTCACCTCTGTATTTTGCATTTGGTGTGTTTTATTTGGCGATTGATCTTTGGAAAATAAATTTTGCCTATCAAACCATTTTCTGAAGAAATTACATTGCCATAAGAAAAACAAGTTTAACTGTAGGGGGTACACATTGTCCTCAAGTCCAGTATGATACAAGGAGGCAGTTCTGGAGGATCTGTCAATGATTCCAGAGCTTGAACTGGAGGCAGGGTTGACAACACATGAGACACCTTTCACTAGCAGTGGCACCTATTTTGTAATATGAGGGTTCCCAATTTTATCAGGGCAGGAGCAGTCCTGATTAATTCTCTCTTGTCTCATTTTTTCAGCTGGTTTTGAAATGTCCCAGTTTTTTCCCTCCTCTTTACACTTTTCCTCTTTGGCTGCACCCACACTGCAGAAATAATCCAGTTTGACACCATTTTGTCACTGCAGTGGCTCAAACTAACTATAGAATTGTGGCAGCAGAGCTCTCTGACAGAGAAGGCTAAATGTCTAAAAATAAAAACCTCCTACAATTCCCAGAATTTCATATTATTGAGCCATGCCAGTTAAAGGGGTGTCAACCTGGATTATTTCTCCAGTGCAGATGCAGCCTTTGTTTTCTGCTTGCTTCCATTGCTGCAAACTGAGATGAAAGAGCAAAAGTAGTCTATAAAGTAGAGGGAGAGGAGAGAAGGGGAGAATTCTTGCCCTTTCCAACAGACTCAGGTAAAAGCCAACTGCTGCAACCTCTCCTAACTTGAGTGTCTTTCCTAATTCAAAACGTTGGCCATCTTGATCACACTCTGATGTTACTTGGCCTCATGCGTCCTAGTTTTTATCTGTGAAAGGTTGGAGGGTATGCCATTAGTATTTCATTCAGCCTAGACTGAGAATATATTTCTCTTTCCATTGGTATAATTAGTGTGTTTTCCCTGCAAAAATACCCCTGTTTTGTCCTCAAAGAAAGACCTATATAGAATGGCATGATTACTATTGAAGGATCTGTGCCAAGCTCTCTTACAGTTTTTCCTTACTGCAACTGTCTCTATTTACTATAACACCCTGATTAAGCAACCCTCAAAACCACAGGCTACTTTAAATTTAAAGAACAAACTGTTGAATCATTGCTCTAGGCACTGAATTATTAGCTGTGACTGTTTTGAGAGTTGCTTAATTCCACCGGAAAAACAAGGTTGACAGTGTGATTTAAAATGCAAGGATTAGAGTATATTATAAATATATTTTATTTAGCTTTGCTGTGTTTTTATTGGCTGCAGTGAGGCTTAGATCTTCATGACAGCATCATGGCTTGTCTGAATGAAATATCAGGGTTCCAAAATCGTTCTTTTGTGTCTTAAATATGACTTAAGTATACTTAAGAATATACTTATAGTGGTAATTAACTATAAGTAATATTTTTAGGTGTCAAGGTTAGTAAGATTTAAAATCAAGTTGATTTGAATTGTGCTACTCTGAAGGACTTAAGTTTAATTACTAGTATCACTAGTAGGATCCCATTTAATCATCATATCTAGTATAACTGGAATATTATTTATTATAATTTTAATACATATTTGGAGATACAAGTTTCACTAGGAGGTAGGTGCACACTAGACAACATTCTGATTTGTTTTCAGGGAAAGACATCAGTCCATGAAAAAGGGAGGGGAATCCCTTGCATTTATATTCAGATTCACTCAATCTGAGTATCTCAAATAGCTATTTGCATCCTCATAAAATGTTAAGTAGCACATGTATAATTAGGATTCATGGTTGTATCTTTAACCTAGTATTTTTTTTCTATTTTTCTATTTTTTTTAAAGTTTGAAATGTTATTTTTCTAAATAGTTCTATTTAAATAAAAAAAATCCAATTTAAATAAAACTTCATTTTTTTAAAAAAAGATATTTTTAATTGGCTTTGTTAGGTGTACATGTATAATGTTTAAGTGTATATTTGTGAGTATAAACTCTGTGCAACTGGGGACAGTTATTGGCAATATGTGTAGCAGTTTTCCTGGACTGATTTTGACTGTTTGATGACTTTCTTAGAAAATTAAACAAAGTTTTATTGCTACAGCATTAGTGAAAAAGCCCTCAGGTAGGATAGGATCCAAATGCAAAGAGGAGAATATTTGACTAATCAGTGACTTGGATCAAAAACAGAGCATTCATTTTTAATATGATGCAGGCCCCACCACTACTGAATACTCACTTTCAGAGCTTCGAAAACTTATTTTTGGGACTGGTTACTGTACTGTGGATTTTGGGAGTCATAGTCCAAAATGTAATATTTCCAAGCCTTATTTTATACAGATATCTTTTATAATTACTCCACTTACCATACTGTTATGTGGAATTCTGCATTTAGTTTCCCACAATTTAGAAAGATTGAACAAACGGGGGAGGATTCAGCAGAAATTGACATCACAATGATAAACAGTTCAGAACTCGAGATAGAAGAAGAGAGACTGAAGAGCCCAACTAAGTTTAGTCTAATGAAGAACAGATAAGGGAACCACTAAAATAAGTCTCCAGAAATGTAAAGATTCATTTTTTTTCATTATGATTTGGATGATGGACAAACATTTGCAGGGCGTTCATTGGCATTGCAGTGTTATCTAGTCTAGTTAGAGTTGCCAGTTCAGGATTGTCCCATGCCCTGGGGTTTCCTGCCCAAAACCTGAGACCTAGAGACAGCCCCTGGTGATGTCATTAAGCATTAGTGACTGTTAAGTATCAATCACAGTTACTGACAGCTTCTCATGCAAACATGCACAGAGAGAACACATTTTCCTGTTTGGAAATTAAGACAGAAATCTTAGCTAAAGTGGCTATTCTCAAATCAATGTTAAATGAGGAGATTATTTCTTCTTACTTAGGGAGATAGGAAAGAAAACATTTGATCTAATTTACTTGTTAATACCAGAAGGTATAGTAGAGGGTGAGTTCTGGCACTACAATGACTGGGAGTAAAGGAGGAAGTAAAAATATGGACCCTTTGGAGAGTGTTTGCAAGTTGCAGTGACAACTTGAATAGTGAAGTTCGTGGCTAACCTTCCACATCCATAGTTTTTGTGGGTTTTTTTGGGCTATGTGGTCTTGTTCTGGAAGAGTTCATTCCTGATGTTTTGCCAGCAGCTGTGGCTGACATCTTCAGAGAATGCTGGCATGAAAGTGAGTGGGGTATATATATACTGTATGACTCTTAGTTGAGAAGAAGTGATTTAAAATGTTAATCTCTGTGTTGGTTAGTTGAATGGAAAGGCCTCAGGGTGCCTATTTAATCAATGATCCACTGTCTGCTGGGAAAACCCCCTGACTGTGGGTAGTTTTCATTTGCATGGGCTGGGTCTTGATTTTGGTGTTTTTCAGGACATGTAGCCAAACTTTGGGGCTGTACAAACAGCTCCTAAGGGGTGGCATGCAGCCACCCTCTACTGGCTGGATCAGGGCCGCGGCCACTGCAGGCCACAGCCCTGGTCCGGCCTAAGAGCTGCAAAATGCAGCTTCTTTCTGTGACCTCTAAAAAGTATCATAGCTGCAGAGGCGCATCTTTGTGACACCATTTTGGTGCTGCATCATCTAGATGCAGCGCCGGGATCGCACCATTCCCCCCCTCCCTGTGACCTGTTTATTTTGTTGTTTCTACTTTTTATTTTATTCTCTTGCTGTTGCATTCTGTTTCTCTGGGCCCTATGTAATATAAATGTAATATAAATAAATAAACAAAACTAAAAAATTAGGTAAACAATAGAAATCTACATGGTAGCATGGCTGAAATACAGAGCAAATAATTTTATGAAGCAGTGCATAAAAAAAGTGACAGTGTTATTCTCAGTTTCATTTTTCTACTAGATGTTACTAACTGAAATTTCAGACCATAAATGATTCAGATTCTGTCCAAGAATCTAGGAATTAGTGAAGTATCATCAGATAATATGGTATAGTTGTGCTAGAGTGATCCTGTCTAAGGTAATTTTATCCAAATGTTTGAGCAGTTTGATAGGAATTATTCACAGAATGCTTCTAACCCCTGGGACCATTGTTGTTTTATCTTTCTAGATGATGATGTTGATGATGATGATGATGATGATGATGATGATGATGATTATGATTGTTATTATTTAGACATTTAGATCTTAGTGTGCTTATGTTTTCTTACTTTTAAAGACTTTCCCCCCTACCTTTGCAGTTAAAGATATTGAGAAAAAGAAGGAAACATCAGGCAAACCCAAGGTCAAGGATGTAGGTAAATGGAAACCTACTGTTGCAACAGAGGATGCTGAAAGTACACCATTTCCAAAAGTAGAAGGTCAGAATTTATTGGAGGGTGAAATTGTCCACAGTAACAGCTATGTTTAGATCCACATTGCATCTCACTTTGGTCCATGCATCACATGGCTCTTCCCTTTGTATATTTCATTAAAGCAACTGTGTAAAAGGAGATAGCTGTGAAAAGGGATTTTAAGTGCTCATATTGTAGACTCCAACGATTGAACCAGGATTCAGTAGAGTGTTCATAAAAATAGTTTGATAAATATGGTTAGGTTAGGATGTTGAATTGCTTGTTCCGCTGAAGCCTGCAGGTATATGCATTTGGGTAAATATATGCTCCATTGCCTCATAGTCTTCTTTGCTCAAGCAAGTGTGTTTATTGTGAGAATGATGTCATTTTCAGATTGTCAAGGCAGTTGATACACTTGTTTGCCAGAAGAAGAATCTATGTAATATCAAACACGCTTTGTGCTTAAACCATTTCTTTTTTTTAATGAAATAATATTCAAAATCAGTTAGACTCCTGCTAGAAGTAATTTACAGTGTGAAGAACGAATGAGCCTTATTTCTACTACTATTATGAGCCTTAAGACTTTGGAATCTCCCATCTTCTCAGGATTGTATGCTGGGATGCTCAGAGGTTTTCTTCTGCATTTTAGATTTCTAAAAACCGTTCTACTTTTCTTAAATTGCCAGTAAAATTATTCAGCTTTTGAGCATACTGAACGGGCAGAAAATCATCTTTATTTATTATTTTTAAAAGAATATATGTGCCACCCTTAGAAACTGAATTGCACACGTAAATCCTCCTCGCCCAGCTCTTCAGGTACTCTTGCTTCTGATTCTCTTGTTGCTGTTCTCCAACAGTGTTGCTCTGGTGCTTTCAACAGAACAAGATTTAACTTGATGGAGAGCTGCAGGGGCTTTGGGGTATTATTTCTACTTAAAAGTTGTACAGCTTCCAATTATTTTAAGACATGAAAAACATTTTTGGAGAAAACCTTGGTGAAATTGATGTTTTTACTTGATTAAAATCAGTGTGAAATGATTTCAGTTACAGAGACAAAAAGGCTTGCCCAGACACTGTTATGAAGAAGAATCCTGTTTCTGTATGGAAAGGAAAGGGCAATTGTGAAAATACTCAGGTGCATTTGTAGAGGTTTTATTGCCAGTTAACAGGGTGTCTACTCTTCACATTTGTAGAGCAATTGAATTACTGTGTTAAGTTCCAAGATGATTAAAGGTTAAAACCATCTTGAGATATCTGAAAGACAGCCACATAGATGTGTTTTCTGTTGCTCTAGAGCAGGGATGGACAAAATAAGCTCATAGGCTGCATGTGGTCCCCAAGGCCTATTTTTATGGCTCCTGGAATCACACCAGGGGATAGACATATATATGTTTTGGCTCTAGATCACAACTAAATGCACTCTAAGGGATGTGGAAGACATTTCAACCATGTTTGGAGCCCCCCCTCCACCTCCTTGAATGTTTCCTTAAATTTTCTTAATGCTCCAAAATGTCTACTAGAGGGCACATTTCCACCACATTTGGCTGCCTCGGAGCAATTTAGGCCCAAGAGAATGCTTTTTTGAAACCCCAAACATGGTGAAAATTCCCTTATACCCCCTAGAAGCATTTGGGGGCATTTTTGTTGAGCAGGAGCAGTTCTCCAAGGTCTCTGAAGGAGTAAAGCAACCCCTTAACCTGTCACAGTTCCCTACCTGTGTTCTGCATGAGAGGATTCAAGTGAGCAGTCATTTTGATTTAACACAGTAAACTTCAGAGAATATCAACTATTTGACTATATAGCAGACCACCTCAAAGGGTGGAGGATGGCTGGGCAGTTCCCATGCAGACTTGCTGTTATAGGCGCGATACAGACCAGCAGGGAAACACTGGATCTTTGTACTGTGCAGCTGCACCACAGCACCCAAACCGCACGGCGCAGCTGTGCAGTAAAAAAGAAGCTGCCTGGAGTGGCTTCTTTTTTGAAGTGTCATAAGGGCTACATTGCAGCCCTTATGATGCTGCTTCCTGCATTGCCCCCTCAGAGACCTCAGAGATGTGTGGGTGCTCAGATGCCCACATGTCATCCATACGGTCCCTGTGTGGGCAGTGCCACTCAAAAATGAGAGTTGATCTAATGACATTGGAAACATCTTCCAAATGTGATTCTGTCAGGGATGGTTAAAACTCAAGCAAACCAGGAAGACCTTTAAACAAATCCTTCCAATCTAAATGAACGTGTATCAAAAGAGTCAGCAAGATTCACTTAACCTAGTGAAAGGAGGGGTACATTGTAACATTGTGGCATAAATAAATAAGTGTCAAATTTATTTATACACATGTATACTGGTGGGCTTTGAACTGGCTGAAACAAACTAGGAAAGAAATCGTTTTTATTTTATTTTATTATTATTATTATTTTTAAAAACCACTACACATTCATAAAAGGGAAAGAAAAAAACATAGCGGATAATACCAAGAAAATTTACCACATCGTACATTATCTCATGTATTACACAAGCGTATATTCCAGACCTACACTTTTTATCTACATTCTTATAAACTGAAATACTAATTAACCTAGATAGTCTGATGATCATCATCATCTACTTCCTCTTTCTATTTCATCAACTCAGTACCTTCCCTTGTTCCCTTCTCTATTTACTTCCTCAATGATACCACTCTTCCCTATCTTCTTCTTTTCTTCTTTCTTCTTTCTTTTTTCTCTCTTCATCCTCTCTTCTCTCTCTCCTCTTCCAAATCTTCGCATTCGCCCTCAAACACATTTACTCTTCACCTCACTTACTCCTCCCAGTTCACTTACTCTAACCTTCAATCACTTTCTTATACTCTCTGCATTCATACCTTACTTCCTTTCCATCATCAGCCAATTTGTCTTTCCCTCTATTGTTAACTTTCTGTCACTATTGCCTACTGGAAATCACATCCATTTGGGTTGCTATATTTTCAATTCAGTTTTTGAAAGCTCACCCATATATATATTTTTAGGTGAAATATCGTGTTAAGTTGGTGTTAATAATATTCTGTTTTCATTATTTCATATCCTAGTGATCTAGAGTCTATACAATCTTGCGTACCTATGCCATCACTTTAAGGAGGTATATTTGCTATATAGTTTACAATCAATATGGTGGTTGGTTATTTAGTTATGGCATTTCTAAATATTTCTTTTACAATTTAATCAACTTTTGCAATTACCTGTCTTATAGTTGTATTTACATGCTAAGTTAGACATATTTGTTATATATTGTTAACGATATTTGTATATCTTTTCTTATATACCATTATTTCTCTTATTTCCCTCCATCCTTGTTTGGAAGTTTCTTTTTTCTATGTTGTTCAGTATCTTTACTGCACTCTTTCTCTGAAATCAAAAAGGAAACCTCTCTCTCTTTCTCTTTTAAACTTTTCCATGTTTTACTTAAATAATTATAAACTAATTGCCAATCCTTTTTTACCTCATTTGTTTGTTTTCCCTTTAATATTTGAGTTAGTTTATCCATTTCCATAGCATCGAATAATTTTAATAACCATTCATCTTTATCAGGAACGTGCTCAGATTTCCATTTTTGTGCTAGAGCTAACTGTGCCATAGTGATCATATAAAAAAGGAAAGAAATCTTTAAACTGCAGTTGTTAAGTCAATGAAAATACATTGACCTACCCACAATTCCGGTTGTGGCAGCTATTTAAAGGGACTGGGAAATTGCAAACTAAACTGTTTAGGAAATGAGCTAAAAGTAAGCCAATACAGTTGAGTCTCCCTTATCTGGAAGTCTGAAATCTGAAATATTCCAAAATTGAAAATTGTCCACATGAGTGGCTGAGATAGTCACACATTTGCTTTCTGATGGTTCAGTATACAGAAACTTTGGGGCAATATAGACCGTGTGCTGTCCTGCATATGTACTGAGCGTTCACAAGCTCCAAGCCCTAGTTCCGCTACCTGGTCACCATTATGGTGCATGCCCATCCACATGGTGTGTGCCATGATGATGTCCACATGGCGCAGCGCCCAAACAACACTACACACAAGGGACATCATTAGGGCATGCGAGCACACCTATGGCGCCCCTGCTGGGACACAACCCCCCCACCCCAAAAAACAAAACCCCAGCGCAGAGGGTTTTTTTTGCTCCCGCCAGAGGCCACACCATGTGATTGCCACAGCCTTCTTCTGCAGCAAAAACAGGTGGCAGGGAGCCGCTTGTCTGTATAGGCCCTTGGTTTCATTTACAAAATTGTTAAAAGTATTGTATGTAAAATTACATTCAGGCTTTGTGTATAATAAGGTATATAAAAACATAAATGAATTTAATGTTTAGACGGGTCCAATCTCCAAAATATCTCATTATGTATATGCAAATATACCAAAATCCACCCCCCAAAATCCAAACCACTTCTGGTTCATTTTGGAATAGGGAGACTCACCTTGTATCATGATGATTTTATACAATGCATGTGCCTCTGCATCTGAAGGTAGATGCTCTAGATCAGAAGCTGTTGATACTAGCAATGTATTGTTTTGTGTATCTTGTTGTATATATAGCTAGCGTGTATATGCTGCATACATATGCTCTGCAATTTCCCATTGCTGTATCCTAGAAAAAGTAGACATGATTATGCACAGTTTTTAACTAGGCTTCTGTTATTCAACTATATCTTTTGCTGATTAGAATGTCTGTTGTGTTTTTTCTGTTGTATAGAGCTGTCTCCACTGCTCCAAGTTCTTAAATAAGGAGAAAATAATATAGTAAAATATATTTCTAGCCATTGTCCATGTAGACCAAATGTCTAATTCAAATTGTCAGCTTGCTTTGGAAGGCTGGAGTCAGTACATTCAGTCAGTCTTGTGTTTTAAAATGCATGATAATACTTGTCTCACAGGAATGTTGTCAGGCTTAATTAATTTGTTGTTAGCATGTCATGAAGTGCCAATAACTATTTAAGCTGTCAGACGGAGTGTATGGACAGAGACAAAATGTAGACTACCTTTAAAGGATAGTAACCAACATGAGTGAAATGGGTTAATGCATTATTTAATATCTCTCTGTCTTTTTAGACAGATTAATAATTTTAAACAGATGAAATTACAATATCTTTTTTTGGAATAGCAGTTATGTGATAAATTGTGAAACTATGCCAGCTGACATGTTTGCCATAGTTTTCACACACACACCTGCCTGCCCTCTAGGTATTTAAACTGCAGGGAAAGAGTACAGCCTAAGTTCAGTCTTATAACTAGCCATTTCTATGGCTAGAGCAAGTTTATATCACAAACACACCCATCAGCCAGTTTCATAATATAAGAATATATTCAGAGACATAGCCCTGTTAGTCTGGAATATCAGTATGCAAAGAGATCTTGTAGCACTTTTGAGATTGAGTGAAAGATGTTGTAGCATAAGCTTTTGTAGATTTGGCCTACTTCCTCAGATATATTGATAAGAATCTATAGAATAAGGAACAATGAGTTAAAAACAGACCCTAGGATTATCCCCTTTGTAAGTGATAATAAAACATGGTGGGAGATAATAATACACAAATATTCTACATCAGCTACTTGGTTATGGATGTGCCTCTTGACCGAACCCCAGAGACCCACCTTAACAGCCAACAGCCATATTGAGTGAAGGAGATCTGTTCAGATGATGGGGGTGCGTGTGCAAAGAAGAACATGTTTCCAGCCCCCTCCCTCCAACGAGGGAAGCTACAATAAGGAATTATGATGGGGGTCCTGGTTCTGATTGTCACAGCCTTGCTCACTGGTAGGATGGAGGTTGGAAACATCCTCCTTGCACCTTGATTGGCAGAGGTAACAGACCTCCTTCATCTGATCTGGCTACTGGCTTTGAAGGAGAGCTTGGGGACCTATTTACATAGTCTTACAGTAAGGCAACATATTTTACAGAATACAGAGCTGTTGCAGATCCCTAGGTATAAGTTACAAATCTGTAAACTGCAATATAGAATGCCAGCCATGGACCTTTAAGAAGTACTGGGTTCCATATTAAGCTTTGGGTCCCAAGTAAAGCTCCAATGTCTCACTTTTCAACACAGATGCAAATCTTCACCTATGTCATTCTCACATGCTATAACACATACTTTCAGCAACCCCCCCCCCCTTCGCTTAGAATATGGGTGTTCCTGTGCCATTTTCAAGGTTTGGGAGTTTGCGGGAGAAAATTCCTTTGGGCAAAAACATGTGTAACTTGCCTGCACAGAAAATGTGTTTTGAGGAAGAAAATGTTTATTTTGCCCCAATATAACTGATTCCTGCAGGAAAATATTGGAGGTCCTCCCCCCACCCCCAAAGAAAGTACATGCAGGAAAACTACATTGTTTTTCCTTCACAGGAATCTATGTATTTGCACAAATTATGTAAAGTTGTGCAGACTGCAACTGTTTTACTCAATTCCAGATTTTAAAAGAAAATGAATTATAAAATCTCTTTACTAACTGTGTTTGTGTTCGCATGCTTGGTAAACGTATAGACCAAGGTTTTAGTTAAATATTCACTTAGAAAACCATTTAAAAGAAAACCAGGAAGGAGAAACATTAAACAGAAACAATAGCACACAAGTAGCACCAGCTGCAAAAAGCAAATGTGGCTTTTGTTCCATGAAGACTTTTGCTTTTAATTATTGCCAAAAAGAAAGACATATCACACAATTTACTTGGAATGTGGTCAGCAAAGCAATGGTCTGTAATAGGAGCAGCAATGATTTCTTGTAGCTGAGGTTGATTTATTATCAAAGTTGAAAGCACAAAACACAAATCAATTAGGTTCACCCTGTAGACTGCTTTGATGGTGGATGGTTCATATCCTGGATTATAAAAAGCACCATGTTTCCTTATACTTACCACCAATAGTTTACACAAGTAGTATTTTATCTATATGTTGCCTCTCCACAAAGTCCTGCTTTCCTATCCCATAGTGGTATGAAGATGAAGACTACACAAAATCTGGCAGATTCTGCCAAATTGTTAAGGCTTTAATTGCATATTGGGCCTAAACACCCTAAAGACACTAGATCCCATCTAATCTTGGAAGCTAAGCTAGGTCAGCCCTGGTTAGTACTGCAATGGTAAACTGCCAAAAAATACCAGGTGCTGTAGGCTATATCTCAGAGGAAGGAACTGACAAAACCATGTGGCACCATAAGTTGACAAGTGACTTGAAAACACATACACCACAAACACACAAAATCTCGCATGGCAGATATTGACATGTGGCAGAATGTGAAAAATGCACCTTTAAAATGTTTAAAGAAACCAGGTCCTCAGAACGCTGTGATTTAATTACATGCTATCATGTAATTCCAGGCCGACCATATAACACCAATCCTGTACGATCTTCACTGGCTGTCGGTTCGCTTCCGGGCACAATACAAGGAGTTGGTTATAACCTATAAAGCCCTAAATGGCTTGTGCCCAGGGTACTTGGAGGACTGCCTCTCTCTATATAATCTGCCCCGCACACTCAGATCAGCTGGGAAGAAATTGTTGAAAGTTCCAAAGGCGAGATATGTATCTACCTTGCAAAGGGCTTTCTCTACCTCTGCCCCTAGGAACTAGAACGTTCTTCCCGAGGAGCTCCGCTCCACTCCCTCCCTAGACCTCTTTAAAAAGAGACTTAAGACCTTTCTGTTTGAGCAAGCTTTCCCTGATGTCTCTAACAACACCTGACTACCACCCCCCCCATATGAATGTATTATTGTCCACACTTGCTAGTTGGATTTGTTATATTGTGTATACTGTGATGGTTTTATCGGTATTTTGTAATGTTTTATTGAAGTTTTATTTGTATTGCAATTTTTATTCCCATGTTTTCTTGTTATTGCAATTCGTGTTGTACACCACTTTGATCATTTGGAAAAGCGGTTAAGAAATAAAACATTATTATTATTATTATTATTATTATTATTAGATACAGGTGAAAAGGGGCACATATCTCAACATGCTAGATTCAGGAAGATGATAGTCTTTATTATCTGAAATGTGTTAATACTGTAACTTCTTATATGTATCTCACTTTTTTCTCTCATGGATTTTATTGGGTGCTCTCCAATTTTTGTTCTTTTTTGCATTTAACTTTTTATTGGCACAAGTACTGCATAAAAATTTAGATTTTTTAATATCTCACTATTGTTATTTTATTTTAGGAACATTCAACACATGATAAGTCCAAATGAAATGTTAGGAGAAAAACAAACAATGTAAGCTTAGTGAGCATACAGAAGCAGCAGATGTTCTATGAATAGAAGATTTGAACACACTGATCACAACCGTGAAGAATTATATACACTCCAGTTTTCTGTGGAAGCACAATGTAATACAGAATTAAGCCACTAACCCTTGGGAGTTAATATAAATTCTGTGGAACTGAATAATGATTTGCTTTATTATGGTAGTATTAAAGTATTTTGAGGAAGACAGTTGTAATTCTTTCTGATGTTGATTAATTTTACATAACCAAATGGATTTTACATAACCAAATTATTTCTTTGCTATAATCTTTATTATATGCACAATACAACAAGGTTTGCTTCAGAAACAGATCTTTTTGAGATAAGATTTTAAGTGGACTCCAGAGTCAGCCTGAATGAAAAATGTGCAAAGATCTGGAATTTAAGGCGTCAGTGTATAATTCAATTGAGTCAAAGTACTTAGATTTAAACAATTTTACTCCTACCTGAGTACAATTAGAGCTGAGCAACCAAATATTTTGTGTATGTTGAGCCCATTTCTCTCTCTTGTGGCAGGTGTGTATGTCAGTTTGTTTGTACAAAACTTACACCTTACTCATCTGGGGTTTGTGTGCTACAATACTCCTCCAATAATACTAAACAAAAAACCTCCTCTCTACATAGAAACTAGAAGGAAAGGTTCCAGCATAGGATCATCTAGGTCACCCACAGAAGCTCTTTTTCAGGTTCCTTGGCCTTCAGAGGTGAGGTGGATGGTGAGCAATATGAAAATACTTTGCCCCCCTATTTAATACCATCATTCAAATTAAAGGGTTAGGAAGTCTCTCCTGTAGGGCCAGGGGGAACCAATTCATTTAAAGTCCTTATAGAATGCTCCATGAAAAATGTATTCTTCTGGGGATGAAGCCAGTTGTCATAACTAAAGTGACAGCTGATGATCTTGAGGTTCATAAATATGCCTCAGGTTTTAATCTAAACTTTAAAGGAGCTATCCAAAATGCTCCTCAAATAAGTTTGGCGCCTTGTATAGCTCATGTTGAGTAAAGCCTGGAATGAATTCATCACCCCACTGACATGGAAGGCACCAACTACAAATTTGTAACACATCAGCCTTTGTATTTAGTATTGCATCAATGCAACTGGTTGCTTATTCTTCCTAATTATTTTTCCAAGCCATGTTATGGTGGTTACAGTCCTAACAGAGCAATTGTAACAAAAGTAAAAATGCATGCAAATGAAGTGGAATTGTACACATTTGGTAAAGTTGCTTATGTTTAGACTATGTTCATTAGCTTCCATTCAGTCAACCTTATTTATGTTGCTGTTAATGTATGTTTAGGAAGATGGCTACTTGCATCTTTGTATGGAATTTGCTTGATTCTTACTTTCATACTTGCACTATTTATTAACTCTACCTTTGCCCTTCATCATAGCATGCCTCCACTGGATTGTGAAAACGAGGTCATTTTGCTTTTCTTCAACCAGAAGAACTTTGTTCTGTAACCTAACCACAGCTGTGCACGTATAAGCAGGTTTTCTGTGTTATAACTTAAGGCGTGCTGTATAACTTTGTGTGCTGACATTATGTGCTTGCATTGTTCATACCCAATTGCTATTGCTTAAAGAACAAATTCAGTAATTTATGATAAAAGATTTGCACTATCTCCTCCCATTCTTAAAGCCCTTCTGCACATCAGATTGCTTTCATTGTTTCTTTGTTTGTTTGTTTTAATATTACCACTCTGTCTTAATGCTGTGGTCTGAGTGTTGCATTTTGCAGGTCAAATATTAATGGCATTTATTAAGTGTCCTTTGAATGGTTATTTGGTCACCTGCATATTGATCTTCTCATTGCTGTTCTTCACTCTTATGTGTCTCTTATGATACATTATAACAACAGTGCATATACTAAAGAGTTTATTCATATTTTACTTGTATTTTCTGATAGGTGATCACTTGCCTCTTTCAAATATAGTTGTTCCCTTTTGCCAGTTAGAAAAAAATCCTTCATTTCTTGAGATCATTATATGAACTGAGGTTTTAAAGTTGGTATGTCAAACATAAAGGCTATTGTTTTTTCTACTTTCTGATACATCAAAAGACTTACAACCACCCCTACCAAATATTCAGACTGCATTATAAATGTTTATCTGTTCCAAACAAACTAGTTCTAGAGAAACTAGGAGATATCTGCATCTTGTCTTCATTGGAGTCTAAATTCTTTTATCTTGTTTTCAAATATATAATAATACCGAGGGAGGAAAAATAAAACCAATGCATGTTCCAAAGTTTTCATTGAATAAAATCTTTTCCTTGCTATTTTGATATTGACAGAGAATCAGTTTAAATGCAAAACTCCAGCAATTGCAGATATAGTGATCCTGGTTGATGGTTCTTGGAGCATTGGCAGATTCAACTTCAGGCTTGTTCGTCTTTTCCTGGAAAATCTGGTTGCAGCCTTCAACGTGGGTTCTGAAAAAACAAGAATAGGTAATCTTTTAAAATAGGGAGTGAATCACCAAGCATATTGTGACTCAGTTTTCTAATTATGGTAATTGTATGGAAGGTTACTCCAAGACATTTTACTGCCTGAGGCAAAGCAGTTAATGGCCTCCCTCACCCCAGTTAAGGTGCATAGTATCCCAAGACTGCCAAATAATTCTGGCAATAAAAAAGGCTATTAATAACATCCATTCAATTGTTGGATTTGTATCTTGCCTTCTTCAAAAAGACTCATACTAATGTTCAATTAAAGAAGGGTATAATTAAAACAGAGAGTCAGCATGGTGTACTGTTTTAAGAGTTGGACTAGAATCCTGGGAGACCAGAATTCGAATCTCCACTCAGCCATAAATAAATGAGTCATTAAATAATATTTGGCATGCATCCAGTAAGCTGATATGTGTGAGGAGGAAGCTGAAGAACATGCATTCACACATCCACACATTCTGCTGATTCCACTTGCATCAGTTCTATCCAAAGAAAGACCAGTCTACAGGGCCAGTATTGTTGTTTGCAAACATGTATTGGCAGATTTTCAGACTCCCTTTCTCATATCTGTCTGGGCACCAAAGAACAGACTCCTTAAGAGAAATAACTTAGAGGTGGGGATTATACAACCCTTTAGATATTGAATTGTAGCTCCCAGCATTCCTCACTGTTGACTAGGACTGCTGAAACTTGCAGTCCAAAAACTTATGGAGTGTCACAAAAATTCCACTCCATTCTCCTAGATATACCCTTCTGAAGATAGAAATGACATAGTAAAATGGTGTCCCTTATATAAAGTGGTGGAATCAAAGTTTGCTTTGGGGGATTTATATTTTTTAAAAAATATATTTTCAAGCTGTGGATGGTGGAATCTGTGGGTACAGAGGGCCAACAGTATAAGTAAACTTCCATGATACATTCATTTCTTCCCCAGGTCTTGCTCAGTATAGTGGTGACCCACGAATAGAATGGCATTTGAACACCTATAGTACAAAAGATGCTGTATTGGATGCTGTTCGTAACTTACCCTATAAGGGTGGAAACACCTTAACAGGTACAGTATAGTTTGTGCATGACTTACATAATTCAAAAATCTGCTTACCTTCCTAAGGAACCACAATTGCCACCTACCCTATTCATATTGTGAACTTTTTAAGGACATTCCTGGCTCCTTTCAGCAACATTTGAGCCAAGTCTGAAAATCCTCAGAAACAATGGCTTGTTACTACAGCTTGGTTTGAGCATAACACTAAATTAGTATTATGCACTGAGTCTGTTCAATGCTTGGGCTAGAGCACTTCCTCTCTCCCTCTCTAGTGTGCACTTGCTGCTTTAAACTAACTGTATTATATGTGGAATGTGTCAAACCATCATCAGTTTAAACTTTGGGCTTTTTAAAAGCAAGCCAAGATCAAACTGTGTCTACTGATCCATTTATTAAACAAAAACTAACTGACTATAAATCCCAGTTTGGATATATCAAAAAGCCATGCTTAATTTAAGCGAGGAAGTGGATTCTTCCTGTTTCTTCCATTGTATGAGATGAAAAATATGATTGTCACACTTGATCCTGAGGTTCAAGTAGACTTCATGGCATATTCATCCATGATTTCTCATTATATCCAAATCAGACCTGTCTGTATTAATCCATTTCTATCAAGAAGAACAGAAGATAAAGGGTATTAGCTTGTATGACTGATTGATTTGGCTCAAGCTGATTTCAGCTGTTTCAAAGAATAATCTCAAACAATAGTTTGCCTCAGATGAGTAACAGGAATCCATGACTGAATCTAGACAAGATCCAGTCTTTCCTATGAGTAACAATTACTCATTGTACCTGTCTAAATACCCTCAGACTTTCAATGAATAATCATAAAATTCTGGTTTCAAACATTTGCTGACATGACATGCCTAAGGGATTTTTGCAGTGTGTTTTATTTATCTAGTGAATGTATAAACCATTCTATATCAGAGTTTGTAAAAGGGATAATAGAATCAAGCAATCAAATATGACAGCTACAACAAAAACTTGTAGCTTAATTTACATTAATTTTTAAAAAGTGACTGGCATGTGTTAGTCAAGAGAAGCTTGTCTGAATCATAGAATCATAGAATCATAGAATCACAGAGTTGGAAGAGACCACAAGGGCCATCCAGTCCAACCCCATTCTGCCATGCAGGAAATCCAAATCAAAGCATCCCCGACAGATGGCCATCTAGCCTCTGCTTAAAGACCTCCAAGGAGGGAGACTCCACTACACTCCGAGGGAGTGTGTTCCTGTCTGACAGCCCTTACTGTTAGGAAGTTCCTCCTAATGTTGAGGTGGAATCTCTTTTGCTGTAGCTTGCATTCATTGCTCCGGGTCCTAGTCTCTGGAGCAGCAGAAAACAAGCTTGCTCCCTCCTCAATATGACATCCCTTCAAATATTTAAACAGGACTATCATATCACCTCTTAACCTTCTCTTTTTCAGGCTAAACTTCCCCAGCTCCCTAAGATGTTCCTTGTAGGGCATGGCTTCCAGACCCTTCACCATTTTAGTCTCTTTCCTTTGGACATGCTCCAGTTTCTCCACATCCTTTTAAAATTGTGGTGCCCAGAACTGGACACAATATTCCAGGTGGGGCCTGACCAGATCAGAATACAGTGGCACTATTACTTCCCTTGATCTAGACACTATACTTTTATTGATGCAGCCTAAAATTACATTGGCCTTTTTAGCTGCTGCGTCGCACTGTTGACTCATGTTGAACTTCTGGTCTACTTGGACTCCCAGATCCCTTTCACATGTAGTCTTGTTCAGTCAGGTGTCACCCATCCTATATCTGTGCATTTAATTTTTCCGCCCTAAGTGCAGTACCTTACATTTCTCCATGTTGAATTTCATTTTGTTAGCTTTGGCCCAGCTTTCTCGTCTAAAAAGTTTGAAAAAGAAGGGTTTTCAGTGGAGACTGAATGCCTCGCCTCAGTTTGAATTGGGCTCTGTAGAATGGAAGTCAATATACTAAAGGTCCTACTTTTCATGGACTCAAGGGGGATATCATCCCATTTGAAATCTCTAGGCACATTTCTGCCAAAATACCTCAATGATCAGGCTGGATAATAAACAAGAAGCAGTTTCTCTCTGTGTATTTTTACACCTGAATTTTGTTGTTGAATTCTCTCCCCCTTCAAACATGCCACATGTTCTTTCTCAGAAACACACATTGAATTTAATGTCTGTAGGGAGGCTGCTAAAGGCTTTGAATTGCCAGTTATCCTCTCTTCTTCCCAATTGTATTGAGTTACCCTTTTGTCTGTGGGTGGCATGCTGAATCTGCTCTGTGTTATAGCCTGGAAATCAAAGAAGCTGTACAAGTTGCTGAACTTATTTAAGAAATAGAATTTAACACCTTGCGCAACTCATTTAAAATTCAAACTAAATCCTACCCCACTAACATAGGGTGCTCCTCATTGGTGAGTATGGGTATGGGTGTGGGGTGTCATTAGTGATTTACATATACCTCCTAGTCAACTGTTCAAACTGAACAAACAACAGCCAACCTGTTTGGGATATATTAGCTATCAATATGCCTAGTAAAATGCTGATAACATTTAATATTATTGATCACTTTTTCTTTGCCTTTTCTTTTCTTACTTTACAGGTCTTGCCTTAACTTTTATTTTGGAAAACAACTTTAAGCCTGAGGCAGGTGCAAGGCCTGGTGTCCCCAAAATTGGTATATTAATCACAGATGGGAAATCCCAAGATGATGTCATCCCACCTGCAAAAAACCTGAGAGATGCTGGCATTGAGTTGTTTGCTATTGGTATGTATTACTGGATTGTCTGTTCATAGGTAAAAAAATATATTCAAAAGTGGTTTACCCATGCTGCCCTCTGTGCAGAACCAATGAAAGTTAATACTGAAGAGCCACTGCCATTGTATCAAAGAGATCTTCTGTGAGTGTCACCTCCTCCTACTGATGCTGTCTAGGAGCTTGCCTTCTGGACCTTTTCTGCTACTTTTACAATTACAACTATCAGCTCTCTTCTGCTGGTGTGGCCACTGCTCTCTGAAGATGATGGATAAACCTTAGTTTGATGTCTCCTCTTTGGGTATTGTGTCTTGGATGACCCTACTAGGAGTCTAAACTCTTGATAAGATCCCAGCCTCTCTGACACACTCAAACCCCCTTACCACATTAAAGTGAGCATCCAAGAGAGACTCTGTAGGAGATCTCTTATTCATAGGATCATCATAAGCTGAAGCCAACGTGATGGCACATAACAAAAACAACAGTATATTGTCATAAAAACTCATTGGAATAGAATTGGATGTCCAGCCCTGAGCTCTTTGTAGGATCTGGAATGCAGGGTGCAACTGTATCACCCTTGACAAATTGCTGTCCAGTCTTGAGGAACACTGTTTTACTGACACATTGATTAGAGTCTCTGTAAGTAACTTCCTTCCTTACAAGGGATGTTCATAGCTCAATCACACTTTTGCTGAAATCCAATAATGGCTGGTGACTTCCATGTTGGCAGGATGGTGAATCTGTGGAAGCTTTTGGTTTTAAAGGAGCTATCCAGAATGCTGAACCATATTCCCAAAATAAGTTTGACATCTTGGATAGCTCCTTTAAATTTTGTATTAAAACCTGAATAGATTCATTGCCCCAGTGACATGGGTGACTGACACCAGGTGTCATTAATGAAATCTTTTAGGATGGAGCTGCGGTTCCTTGTGAAGGAAAGGAACCCCCAAGAGTTGGAACAAATACTTTTTTGGACTATGGCTCCCAGAATCTTCTAGACAGTATGGCTATTGGCTAAAATTATAAACCTTGGAATAGTCAGGAAATACTTCTGGCTCAGATTATATAGCTAAAATTATACCCATGTTACAACCTCCACATTATACCCATAATACAATTCCCAGATTGTACTCATTCTAGATTATATAGCTAAAATTGTACACCATGTCATAGCCTGAAAATATACCTAAGAGTATATCCTATACCAGCCAGGGAGGGATCAGGTAGTTGTAGTTCAAAAACGTAAGGCTTCCAAATTATTTCAAGAGTTACTGTATATACTCGTCCTTAAATCTAAAAATTTATCCCCCCAAATTGACCTCAAAATCCCAGGTCAATTTATTTATGGGTCAGTATGGTAATATGATAGCAGCTCTTTCAGATTTCCCCATGAAGGGAGAGTTTCTTTTTCTCTTAAGCCAAGCAGAAAGAGCTCTGGGTGATTAATTGCTGTTAAACAGAGTCCTTTCCACACTGGCTGCCATTGTTTGGGGAGTGAAGGGTGAAAGCAAAGTTGAAACACTGGAGCAAAAATTCTTCATTAGAGTCTCTCTTCCTCTGTGCTCACATGCACCCACTGAAGAAGCTTCCAAGTTTTACCCTTGATTTATCCATGGGTCATGGCAAAATCCATAATTTTCTCCCCAGAACCTGCTTTCGACTTATACATTAGTTCAACATATAGCTGAGTATATACGGTAATGTCAAAACACTCATTGTATGGAATAAAGCAAGACTGCAGACTTTATTTTTTCCTCCAACACCAGGTGTGAAAAATGCGGATGAAAATGAACTGAAAGAGATTGCCTCTGAACCAGATAACACTCATGTCTATAATGTTGCTGACTTCAGCTTCATGAACTCCATTGTGGAGGGTCTTACAAAGACAGTGTGCTCAAGAGTTGAAGAACAGGAAAAGGAAATCAAAGGTAAATGAGATGCAGAAATGTCACCTTTTCTGCTCTGTTGAAATATTATACAAGCAGAACATTTTCAAAAGCTGGAACAGATTATAGCTGAATGAGGGAACTCATCATACTGGGCAACTGAAATGTGATTTTTTTTAAATTGTCTGAAAATCTAGGAACATTGGTAGCTACACTCGGGGCTCCTACAGACTTGGTCACATCTGAGGTGACAGCCAGAGGATTTCGTGTGAGTTGGACTCATGCCCCAGGCAAAGTGGAAAAAATACAGAGTTGTCTACTATCCCACTAGAGGAGGGCAGCCAGAAGAGGTAATGGATTAGCAAATATCCAGATACTTAATTATCTGAAAATATTTGATAGATGAAGGAGTGAATTCACCACTTGGAAACTTGTTAAGACTATAAGAATAAAATTGAGGTATCTGTCTGAGGTTCCATCCATCTAGTCAAACATCCTGGGCCATCTGGATATGTATAGGAGAGCCACAAGTGCTTCTGATTTATCCATAGTTGACCTGCTTGTTTTCCAGAGCTTGGAAATCCCCAAAGTTCTGGATGCTTTTAATCCTCATTCTACATGGTTGATACTGCTGAGGATGATGGGGGTTTTAGTCCAACATATTTGGAAGGCAACAGGTCAGGGAAGTTTAAATAACTTGGTTAGTCTTCACATTCTCCAGAACTGTATTTGTGCTAATTTTTCCTCTGATCCTCTTGCCCCTGTCTTCCCTTCCTTTTCTGTCTCCTACTGTTGAAATTTAGATTGTGATTTTTATGAGACAAAGATATGTCATTTATGTCTAGTATTCTGTTAAGCACCTTCTGTATTGAAGATGCTTTATCAGACAATTGAGCTCTCAAAAGTATTACCGTGGAGATGTGAAAGCAGAGATGATTGAACATGAACAGTTATAAGTAATAAGGGAAGTTCAGTGGATTAAATATGTGAAATGTATTTTTCAAGCCAAATGCCAGAGCCTTCAGCAAACTTGTTCTTCTTGGGGTCTTAAAATTATACATGTAAGACAGGTACACAGAAGGACTGATTCCATGAAGTGACATTTTCAAACACCAGTCTTCTCTGAACCCATCTTCAGTTCTTCCTGGAGAGAATATCTTATTGCTGAGGACCTAGACCAGGAATGGGCAAAGTGTAGGCTCTCCAAGGCTTTTTTGTAGTTCTCAGGAGTCAAAAAAGTTGCAGTTTTTTCCAAACAATACATACACACACACACACACACACACACACACACACAGTATTATCCTAACTGCTCAGGATGCTTTCTAGGCAGTGTAGTGAGCTCTTCCCCCACAGACCAATTTAAGCCCAGGCCAGGAGAAGCCTATTTTGAAACAGAAAGTAAACAGAAACTAATCTCTGCTCAGTTCCTGTTGTTAAAAAAAGAAAAGGCCCCTTTGGGGCTTAAAATGGCCTAGGCATGCCTAAATACATGACAAAAATGCCATATTGCCACTAGGATGCATTTGGGGACAATTAAAAAAAATTGTGGGGGGAGTGGGGTGCAACCATCATGGTTTTCCAAGGAGCTAATGTCATCTCCTAGCCTTCTGTTTTCGTTCACCTCTGCCCTAGACCTTGGGATTTAATTATGCTTTATCTTGTATGAATTTTTAATTGTTGCTTGGGAGGCAATCTTTTTATTATAACTGTAATGTATAAATGATGCTCAGTTGAATTCATCTATCTTCTGCTATTATGAACTAGCTTCAAGGCCTCAGGTTGGCTTTGGACTTATGCTGTGAAAAGGTGGGCATATCTAGTGGTTGTTCATCAGTTCTCTGAGTGAAGAATTTGGATTCTTTCTTCCCCCTAAGGAAGTAAGTCAAGGCTTATTTCCAACAGAAGGAGAAGGCTTGTTTTATACATATTTTAATAACCTATTTAATTCAGTTTCTTCCATCATGCAGGTAGTGGTGGATGGCAGTGTTTCAACAGCAGTACTGAAAAACTTGATGTCTATAACTGAATACCAGATAGCTGTATTTGCCATATATGTTAGTTCTGCCAGTGAAGGCCTTCGGGGTACTGCAACTACACGTAAGTCATGGAACAGAACAGAAGGCATTATGTATCTGAGTTTTGTCTTAGCAGGGTAGCTTTCCATTGCTCAAATCTAACTATTTTAAGTGTGAACCTATGTCTGATACCATATAAGATTGAAAAGCTTTCCATGTGTTTTGGATTGCTGCTAAGCATGAAGGCCAGAACAACAGAACTATGTCATTGCAAAGCAAGTCAATGATTTTTAAAAATTTAAAAATAAGCTTACAGGACAGTCATTCATTGGGACCATAATATACAACAGGAGGGAGGAAGCTCCTTTACCCCAAGAACCATATTCTCTTTGAATACCCTCCAACCATCCTAGTTTGGCAGGGACAATCTGGATTAAGACTGTTGTCCCACCTTTTCAGCTGCTTTTAAAATTTTCTAGTTTCTAAAATTCCCATTTATCTTCCGTTCCCTCTTTGTCCTCAGCTTACTTCCATTGTAAATTTAGCTGAAAATGCAAATAGTTTGCACTTTCTTTTAAGCTCAGAAGGGGTCATAGTAGAGGAAGAGATGTAGTGTTGTCCCACTTTTCCCCCAGTTTCCAGTTTCTCTCTCTTTCTCCCACTTTCCTCCTTTGTTTTCAGCCTACTTCACTTCCTGCAAACTGAGGTCAAAGTGCAGAGTAGTTTGCACTTAGTTAATTCAATGAGGAGAGAAGAGGGAAGAGTCTTGCTCTTCACATTAGGTTCTGGCAAAAGCAAATTGCTGCAGCCCATCCTAGCTTGTGTGTTCTTCCTCAATAATAATTTTTGCTATCTTGAGCACTCCTTGATATTGTTTGGCCAAAGATGTCTGTTTTCATCTGTGAAATGTTGGATGGTATGCTGATATGTTGTGGCAATAATGCAATTCAGGTCTTCTGAGTTCTTTCTTGTGTATTTTGACCCTGAATTTAGAAGCAAGTTGGAGAGGCAAATTTTACTATTTTGCTATCATTTTTTGTTTGGGTAGTTTTTTCTGTGAATATTCCTGGTCAGGCTTTATAAATACTTCTAAAATGTGGTGAAATCAAAAACTGAATGCATGACTGTGCCTTTGCAATAAGACATTACTGTGGGAAAATATATGAGCCAATCTTTTTATAGCAGAACAAAGACTTGACTTTCCTAATTAGGCAGTAAAGACCATACACTGGAATCCAAGCAAAATTCAAAGCATCTACATTAAGAAATTGGTAGTGTTAGACCATTTCTTCTAATACAAGATGTTCTGGGATTTTCATTGTAAAGCTGTTTCATTCGAAAGCCCCTCCATAAGGAAATAAATCTGTAAAACTAACCCTTATACAGGTTGATTTTTACATATGTTGCATGTAATGATTTCTGTGGTGTTTTCTGCCCCTCCTGGAAATTCCAGTGTATTGAGAGTTTGGGTTAGATTTTGTAGAAGTACTGTAAATTTTATACATTTTGTATTTTCTGGATCCTACTAGCAATGAGAATATATAACTTCTGCTTTTCTGCTCGTGATTCACAAACACACACACACACACGCGCCCTCCCAACAAGTTATATATTAAAGTGCCCCATGGCAAAACCACAATAAAATTGTTGGAAGATGTTTTGTCCCAGCTTGCTTGCTTGCTTGATCCACCCCCACCCCATCCCAGTTTAAAAAGAAATTTTAAAAAGCTCTGTGTTTTGCAAGTGGTTGGAACCTGCCCTTCAAGTGACAATGAAGACAGGTCTAGTTATCCTTGAATTCTGCAGCAAAACATGACTCTGGGGTATGCCATCCATGGGAAGAGAGGATTAAATGTGTGTAGAAACTACTGTTTCAAGCTGAGATTTGCTGAATGGCTTTGTCATCCATGAGCTATAAAGTGTTTCTTATTTCAACTTGTTTGTAATGAAAATATTAAACCTCTGTCAACTGGAATGTTTTCATTTGTGTTATAAATTCTCCCACCCCACCCTTTGCTGGGTATGTTTAGCCTGGATAAGAGAATGTTAAGAGGTGACATGGTAGCTATATTTAAATATTTGGACCATCGTCATATTGAAAATGGAGCAAGCTTGTTTTCTGCTGCACCAGAGACTAGCGCATGAAGCAATGGATTCAGGCTACAGGAAAATAAGTTCTACCTGAATGTTAGGAAGAACCTCCTGATGGTATGGGCTGCTTCACAGTGGAACGTGCTGCCTCAGAGAGTGGTGGAACCTCCTTTTTTGAAGGTTTTTAAAATAGAGGCTGGGAGTGCTTTTATTATCCCTTGCTGCATGTGGTCTCTTACAACTCTATGATTCTATGGTTCTTCTGCATCAATATTAGTCAACCTCAAGCATGAAGATCAATTGTGGAGTCCAGTCCTAAGTATTTGGCTGCAAGATCCATTGAGTTCAGCAGGACTTACTCTCAAGTAAATAAATATAGCATTATTCCCTTAATGTGTTTTCACACATTAGAAAAACTATTATCTTTCCTTTGGGATCTGCTTTTCTATTTCTTCAACCTCAGTGTAGCTTGCCAATAATTTTTTGTGGTAGTTATTGCAATAAATCCTTTAGAGACAGAACAGCAGGCCTCCTGATAAGAGTTCTTTCTCACTCCTCACCCTGAGCTGCTGATTCTGGGTTGTATCGTAAGGCAATGATGGAAAGAGTACAGCCATTCCATTACCTGGCGCCAGCTGTCAGTTATCAGCTGAGAAGAAGTAATTTACGATTGCTGATGCAGAAGGACAGTTTTTACGTGTGTGTGTTACATTCTAAGAACAGTTTGTACCAAAAACTTTACTTAGTTTGGAGCAACATAGTTTTAGGGATGCTGCAAATGATTTTAAGAGGCTTGTTTCTGACATATTCTTACCTATGGGCCAAATATTCAGCAGTTTGATTAATGCTGCTGAGTTATGAGGCATCCTGAGATGAAGGCAGTCCTTTCATCTTACTGCTTCTTTAATTCCTGACTTAAAAGAACCTGCCTACATCAAATGAAGGCCTAAAAGAAAGGAGCATTTCACCTTTATCTGTTGGCAGTTGAGTGCCTGGCATCAGACTGTGAGAGAGCAAACCCTGTTCTCAGCATCACTTCATCCTAGGGCTGTGTGAGTTTGCACATACGTATGGACTCTGCTCTCAGATTATCCATATTATTCTGTAACAAAAGCTGAATTCAGTAACCTACAAAAATTATATCAAACAGGTAAATGTATGAACTTTTTTCTGTACCTTTCTAATTCAAACATGCCAAACCACCCCAATGGAGATTCTTTAGGGATAGTCATGCTTATCACAAGGAAAAAAAATACAAAGTTCATACCTTTAACACCAAAAGGATACAAAATTCTATAATTAAGCTTATGAAGCTCTATGTTTATTCATCAGGCAAAATTTTTTTAAAAAGAGGAGCCATGATGAAGCAGTCACACAGTTTGTATGTTGTTTTGCAACAGTATGGAGGAGGGATCTGCAGGCTGATGGTAATCTTCTAATAGTTTGCTAATCTCCAGACCCTTTCTCCATACCATCTCAAGATAACATAGGGAGAATTCTGTGTCTTTTTAGTATGGATATAACCAGTATATGGACTTTGGAATTCTCAGATCTGTGACTCAAAAGAGGCAAAAAAACAGAGGCGGGTACCACTGAGTATGAGTAATTCATGCTCTAAATCTTTTAATTCTGGTGGGAGGATGTGAAAAAAGGGCATAAGGAGGGCAGGGTTCTTGAATGAGGTGCCCAAATATTGTAGAAGTAGAATAACTATAACATGCAGCACTGATGTTAGAGATTCTTGTCCTCATTGTTCTCATTTTTGGCTCTAACAGGACTGTGCTCCATGAGGACTCTATGAATGGCACAATTGTGAAGGAGTGCAAATATGAATTTTTAAAAGAGAGTGTTTCTAGCTCTTCCAGTTGTGAGAATGTGCTTGAAAATATGTGGGCAAAATTTTTAACTTTTGTATGTTGTGAATTTTTAATGGTCTGTTTTAACTATTGTAAGCTGCCTTGATCTCTTTCCCATAGAAAAAGGCTGGATATATTTCAAGACTTTTTAAAAACTTGAAATGTTATTATATATTATCAGTTTTGGAGGTCACATTGGGGTAAACTAAGGGCACATGAAGCCCTTTGACCATAAAACTGTGTACCCTTGTTCTAGGCCTGATTTACAGTCTAAGTTCATCACCTGCTGCTCAGTCCATTAACAGAAAATGGACAGGACTTTACATGGGATTTCCCCTTACAAGCATGTACTCTTCCATTGAACTGTGGTCTCTCCCCTTTTGTTGCATCTCTACACTGAAAGTCAGTAAATCATGCAATGATACCTGAAGTAGTGAAATAGAATAACTTGTCTTTTGTAAAGAATGAAAAGTCAGAGCAATGGGTTTTCTGAAACACTGAGGGCAGCATCCAAAAGGATGAATTTATTGGACTTTCTTTATTTAATTAATGTGTTTCTCACGGCACACAAGTAGTTCACAGCAGACTAGTGTGCACTGCCATTAGAAGTGACTGGAGAATGGCTAACTCCAGTGTCTTGGAGTCTCCCTCCTTGGAGGTCTTTAAGCAGAGGCTGGATGGCCATCTGTTGAGGATGCTTTGATATGGATTTCCTGCATGGCAGGGGGTTGGACTGGATGGCCCTTGTGGTCTCTTCCAACTCTATGATTCTATGATTCTATATGCACTTAGTGGGACTTAACGTCTGAATGATTCTGCTTATAGAAGAATTTATGTATATATAGACCAGACATGTACAGTGGGCCCTTGTTATACGCTGGGGTTTGGTTCCAAAATTCCCCATGTATAACAAAATCCATGGATGCTCAAGTCCCGTTAAATGCAATGACATAGCAAAATTATGTCACTTATAAAAAAAATTGGAAAATCAAGGTTTGATATTTGAAATTTATACTTTGTTTGAACATTTCAAACTGTGTATGCTTGAATCCGTGTATAGGAAATCCGTGTATAAGAAGGGCCGACTGTATGATCAGTCTCCTGGTCAGTAATTGGTTAAGAACTAAGTCCATGATAATTCCACCACATTCTGACCCAATAACATCACTTCCATAGCACCTGGTGCTCTTTTGAAGTCACTCATTCAAGTTCTGACTAAGCCAAGTCTTATGCATTTTCTGAACACTGATTGCACCTCTGCCTAAGGCAGAATATCTCCAAGAGTTGTATTAACAAAACTTTGCTAAAGTATCATAAAGCAGTACTCTGAAATGTGTAAATATTAATCACTCCAAATAACATTTCAAGTTTTTAAAAAGACTAAAAATGTTGCTATTGGGAATATATAGAAAAAATATAGAGAGTATACAGTTTTGACCTTGCTGGGAGATGGCAACAGATTAAAATGAATTGCCAAATATGAAAAGCCACACATTGGAGCCTATAGCACATTCAACACAAACTTGAATGAGCATAGTATTTAGCTGTTGCAATAAATATATTCATGTCATGCGTGCTGAGACATGGGAAAATACAAACATTCATTTTTGGTGAGGTGTTGGAGAATAATTGCCAAGAATGACTTCAAGAAGAGCTCTTGTTCCAGTGTACATGATTTTTTCCTTCAGAATGATCAAGAGGAAGATAATAGTGGGGCAGGAATGGGAATAATGTGTCCCTCCAGATGTTGTTGGATTAGAGGTGCTAGAGTTTGTGGTCCAGCAATGTCTGGTGGACAACATGATTTCCAACCATTTGTGGTGTAATGCTCAGTCTTTTTTGCAATCTATAGCTCATGTCCCACCTATTCCATGCATTTACAGTGGCATGAAGAACAGCAGCCAGGTGATTAGATATCCATTGATTCAAGTGTGACTACCTGCTTCATAGTCACAACTCATTAATCAGGAACTTCAGAGTTTGATCTGACAACAGCTCAGAGGATAGATTAGAAACCTTTGGCCCTCCAGAATTATTGGAAAAGCACAATCAATTCAATTCAATTCCCAACAGCTCCAGACAGCACTGCCAACAATAAGAGTTAAATGAATTGTAATCAGAAACATCAGAAATAATGGAATTTAGTGGGACCCAAGTCTAAACACAAAATTCATTTATGTTCTATGATCATAATGAAATGTTGGAATTTAGCTTGAGAGATCTGGATTTGTCATTCTGAGTGCTGGGTTTAAACAGGTGGCCCTTCTTATCCATGGATTTTTATCCACAGATTCAAGCATCCATGGCTTGAAAATATTCAGAAAAAGCATAAATTCCAAATAGGAAACATTGATTTTCCATTTTATTTACAAGACACCATTTTGTTATGCCATTGGATTGAATGGGACTTGAGCATCCACAGATTTTCTTATCTATGGGGGGTTCCTGGAACTAAACCCCAGCGAATAACAAGGGCACACTGTATTACAGATTTGCTTAGAGGAAGAGTGTCTCACTCCCCTAGTCTATAGAAGAGAAATAATAATCCTCTTATCACACAAGGTTGTACCCAGACCAAAATGAATTGTAAACCATTCTGTGTATTGAAAGTGAAAACAAATTGTTTATTTACAGTGTTTTTGTCTGTACACTCACCATTTAATAATTGATTCATTGGATCTACTCTGGTTTGAACTAAATACCAGGATTCCAGCCATGTAGATCCATATTCTTGGATGGTGTATAATTCTTTGCCAGTGCCTCTAATGTACAACTTTATTCACCGGCATTACAGAAACAGCCACTGCTCATAACCCTTTTCACAATGGAACACTAAGTAGGCACCACTGGCAGATACACAATCAGTTGCACAAAGCTGTCATTCAACAAAAAGGTGATGTAGTGTAAGCACTAAGTAGCTGTGATTAACTTTACACTCTACAAGCATCATGTAGGATGTCAGCCACTGTGAGAGAATAATTTTAAGCTAGGGGTGAAACAGACAGGCAAAGTAAAGTGGCTTCCAGCTGCTTTGAAAGCAGGGTGTTTATATCATGCACACCACAAAAGCAAGTGGAAACAGAAAAGAAGCTGCACTCTGGGGCTAAAAACTAGAGCAAAAAGAAGCCACAATACTCCAGTTAGCAGGGAAAATGTGCATCTTTGCACCTGTATATGAACAGCTCAGTGCCAGTGTGGGGCTGTGGCAAAGCAAACAAATAAAAGTGAGACATTTGCCATTACAACATACACAAAAAGGATAGTCCAACAAGGAGTCATAGGGGGAAGGGAGAGAAGGGGGCATGTATGGCGGGGGGGGGGTATGATTGTGCTTTTCCAATGTATCGCTTGCACACTGATTCCCTCTACTGGCAGAGCATCACACGTATGACTGTGCAGCCAATTAAAGGAGTGGCCATCCAATAGAATGGCTTCTGGGTGGGACGTGGGGAGTACTTGGAGGTCACATGCATGATGGGGACGCATCCAAAAAGTTTTGGGAGCGGGCCATGCAGACAGTGGGGTTTTGATCTGCTTTCAGAAAAAAACAGGATCAGGCCACATTTTCATACCTGTTTACTCCATCCCTAATTATTGTTATTGTGTGATGTGTGTCTGCAACTCTTTTCAGACTTATGCCAAGCCTTATGCACCAGAGGGTTTTGTTAGCAAGATTTGGCCAGAGGGGTTTTTGCCCTTGCCTTCCTCTGAGGCTGAGAATGATTTGCCCAAGGCCACTCAGCAACTTTCCATGGCTAAGTGGGGATTTGAACCCTGGTCTCCAGAGTTGTGGCTAATTATATATAATATTTTTCTATCAACAGCTCTCCCCTTTTAAACTATTGGATCATCAAGGTCTCACTGTCTGAGGCTACTTCTGTTGTTTTGAACCTATCCAGATGCTAAGATCTTTAGAGGTTTTTTCCTATGTTACTCCTCAGTTGTGGAATGCACTCCCTTCAGATTTGCAATCACTGTTTTTAGGAAGGGTAGGAAGATAGATCTTTTCCTTTTTGCCTTTTAAACTTTGATAATCACTGGGCTAATGGTTTTAATGGTTTTATTATTCAATTTGTTTTAGTGAGGTTTGTTATTCAGCTTAATTGCCAGTTTTTAAAATATGTTTATTAAGAGTTTGCATATTATTAAATTATCCCTTCCCCACCTTCCCCCACACAGACAACTTTCCATTATTCAAAGTATAATCAGAGGGTATTATCAAGGACATTGTCCAAAAATCGCTAATTGTGATAGATTCCAGGATATCATGAGGTTAAACAGCAGGCCATATGTAGAATTTATGTGCGCCATATATGTTATAAATGGATGCCTGGTAGTCTTGGAGGTATCTTCAGTTAATTCACCTCTGGCAAGGCAGAATTTATATGTCAGTTTCCCTAATAATTTAAGAATCCAAACTCTGTCTAACCAATGATTAATAGACAAATGTTGTAAACTAAACTGTGAACTTGAAGTACCATTTTTTTTAATAAAAAAGCAATATAAACATGTAACCAGTAAATAAATGTACATTGTTTTTCTCATTGCAGTTGCTTTGCCAATGGCATCAGATCTGGAACTGTTTGATGTGTCTCATAGCAGCATGAGAGCAAGGTGGAGTGGTGTACCAGGTGCAACTGGTTATATGATTCTCTATGCACCTCTCACTGATGGGCTAGCAGCAGATGAAAAAGAGGTAAGGATACTTATCATCGACTGAATTATGAATGTCTGTAGTACTAAAAGCACAAGGAATACTTGCTTCAGTGTATATGTTTCTATTTTTGAGAATCAGGGGCAGGAAACCTCTTTTTTCTCCTAGCCAGGACCCCATTCCCTTGGTAATCTGGGATAGGAAAACATAATTTGGGGGTAGGCGTTTAGGATGCTTGGGAGATTCCTGGAGGGACAGGGACTGCAAAAATGGGTAGGGTTTGCAAAGTCAGTTCTTGTCTCATGCCCTGAGATTTCAGCATAAAACCCTAAAATCTAGGAATGATTCCTGGTGATGTTACAGAGGGTGGGCCCTAGTGATGTTACAAAAGGAGAGGCACAAGGAGGAGTCCCTGTTGATGTCATTAATCATGATATGTAAAGCATCAAAAGTTGCATAAATTATGCCATTCAAACAACAACAACAAAATTGTGAGATCTGGAAACCCTTGGGGGGGGGGTTGCACACATTTTCCATACCCTGATCTGAACCCCAGATGGGAAAGACAGCAATGATTAATCAGTCAATTTGTGTTGAATCTCCTGATTGATATTATTCTTGTAACGATTCTTTGCTGAGCTTAAAATAGCATGTTAATTAACAGGGAATGTGTTACTTTTAGAGGCACAAGAAATAGTCCTTTTGTTTAAAAAACCACATTAAATATAGATTTTTAAAAAGCATGTTTATTTGTTACTGCTAAAATTCTGGAGGGAAGGGTCAGTTGTAGCCATTTATTTATTCTTAGGTTTATTTTAGTTAAAAGTAATAAAAAGAGAGGAAGACCACATGCCAAATGAATGGATTCAATTAGGGAGGATACTGACATGGGTTTGCAGGACCTAAGCAGAGCAGCGGAGGACAGGAGGTCTTGGAGATGTCTCATCCCCAGGGTCACCATGAATTGGGATTGACTTGGAGGGCAGCTAACAACAACAAAACAACAATAAAAAGTAACTGAAAGTAGGTAAAGGTAAAGGTGACTGTAGGGGGGGGGGTGCTCATCTCCGTTACTAAGCTGAAGTGCCAGTGTTGTCCAACGATTACTCCGATGGTCATATGGCTAACATGACTGCACTGAATGCTATTACCTGCCAACTGAAGTGCTACCTATTTATCTACTTGCATTTCCGTGCTTTCGAAATGCTAGGTTGGCAGAAGCTGGGTCTAGTGACAAGAGCTCACCCCATCATGAAGCACTCGGGCCTCGAACTGTTAACCTTCCAATCATCAGAATTGGCATCCCCAGTTATACTTCTATGCTATCTTACTCATTATACATTTTTCATATCTTAACAACATATTAACATTGTAGTGATCTGGGGGTGATCCCTGGAGCAACCAGCCCTGTGCGTGGCTCTTACTCCCAGGGTGTCCCTTTCACACTTTCTCCTCTAGGATCTCCTAGGTCTCCATTCCCACTCCCTGCCGAGCTGGATGAGACCCCTTGAGATCCTATTCTTCGCTGACACCACCCAGTGAATCTCAATGCACTACGTTTCCCTAAGCACACACTGGGACTTGCTAGGGAGAGATCTAGTTTCCTTTCCTTGCTAACTTGAGCAATTCGCAACCGAGCTAAGATGCGTGTACAGGAGCAGAGAGAGACAGCAGATACTTTTTAAAAAAAGATATTTATTTTTAAAGAAATAGAATAGAATAGGAGATATCACTCATGCAAAGCCTCCTTGCCTTGCAGGTCAGAAAACACAGTTACAAAGATGTTCATTTCAGGCAAGCTATTAGATAAACATAACAAAACCTAGACGCACTAGCTAACACAGTTCCTAGCTACTCACACAGTGATGGGATTTGCAGTTCATGTTGAGTTTCTGGATGCAGGGAGCTGGCTCCTTGCCAACTCCACCTGCATTCCTCACAGCCGGTTCCCCAGCTGCCCAGAGAACAAAGAAGACATCTGGTTTCCCCCAAGAGGAGGGAGGGAGAGACAAAGAACCACATGGCCGCAAAGGGTTTTTAAAGGCTACTCAAGGAATGTTCTTGAATCTCCCGGTCCTACTCTCTGATTAGTCAGTTAGACCTTACATCAGCTATGATGTCACAGCTCATTAGCATGTGATGTCAGCTCTCATTAGCATGTACCTCCCCCCAGATTAACCCTTTGTGGTTCAGGAGAAGTCCCCAAATGACTGGAGGGCCCAGTCATTACAAACGTGGATGATACTTTTTGTAAAAATAAATTCCCTCTTCTGAGCAGGACTGTTAAATTCATCATACATCAAGATAAAAGCAACCAGCAGCTTTTGTGTCGGCTTGGGATTTGGCATCCTTGTTTTTTGCATTACCAGGGAGGCAACCAAGGCAGGTTTATTGAACTCTGAGTAGGAAAATGTAACTGGTTGGAGGCTTGCATTTTCCTTAGTGTGTCACAATTTATATAGGTGGGTTACAAACCGCCTGTTTGGGGCGGGCTGCACCCGCCCCTTTCCCCGCTGTATCGGGGCCTCAGCGTGAAGAGCGGCAGCCGCTGAGGCCCTGATCCGCTGCTTTTCGGGCTGCGGGGAAGTGGCAAAAGGCCCCTTCCCCGCAGCCTGAAAAAGGGTGTCCCTGGGGCTTCAAGCCCCAAGGACACCCCGCGGCGGTCCGCTGGGCGCAGCTGTGTGAAGGCTGCGCCCAGCGGACCAAACCAGGAAGGAGCTCCGAAATGGAGCTCCTTCCTGCTCCGCGCTAAGGGCGCACTAAGTGCCCTGGTGAGGAGCGAGGACGTCACGTCCGCACCACCCTGTATAGAGGCAGCATGGCAGTGACGTCCTCATGGCGTCGGCTGTGTGGAACATTTTGTGCGGAAGCACCGCCCCTTTCTAACCCTAGTACGCGCTCTGCGCGTACTTTCTAGCCTGTCTGTAACGGGCCTTAGAATTATTTTAATGCGAATTATTTATAAACTGTATGCAACAAAAGTAATTGTTTCAAACTCAACTAAGAAAACTCCCACTTTAAATGGTATAAACTTTGTGCTAGGAGAAAAGACAATTTCTACCCCACCCCTCACGTTCAACATGTGAAACTGAATTTATATTCATTCAGGTTAGAAATCTTAATAGCATGCAAAGACACGTATGGCTGTGGAAAGGATTCAGGGAAGCTAGTGAGAGCTCGTATAGACTTGCATTTAGTTTTTGGATTTATTTATTTATTTATTTTGCAAGATTTGTAGCTGTGGGCATGTACCCCTCACTGGATACCAGCTAATCTGAGAACCTCACCCATTAAATGGATTTTTAACAAATATGTGGTTGTTGGTTTTGTTTTTTTTTACTATACCTGATGAAAGGTGCTCAAAGGGACATAAATATTAACTTTAAATCACAAAGTATGTCAGAGATAATTGACTTCACCACATATAAAGAATTTTGAATGCACTAATCAAAGCTGCCTTGTACATACTCATCACAGCTGCTATTTCGAAACATGTTTCATTTATTGTTAGAATGACAGCAGTCTCACAAGAGAAAGTTTGAGGCTTTTTGCAGCTAGTGTTCTATATCTTTGCTCATCTTCATCTGGGTGGGTTCTAATCTTCCACCAACATGCTGATTTTTTTTTTAGTATATCTCTGATACGTTCTCAGGATATTCTAAGTCCTTTTTGCTTTCTGAAACAGGTCACCAGCCCTGTTTGCTTCCCTGGGAGTAAGGCCCATTGAACTCAGTGGAACGTATTTTGAGTGAAGTAAGGGCAGCAAAAAGGCTCATTTTACTCTTCCATGGCATCTCCAGATAGCCATGCAGTGGAGCTCTTCAGAGTAGTCTGGGGATTGTTATCACCTACACTGGTGAATGAAGGACTGGATCCTTCAGAGAATTGCTGTGACCTATTTGCTAAGCATCACTTAGTGATCTTGATACTGTTTGTGTTCAGTCCAACTAGACATCTGGTGTTCTATCCAGCTTGACTTCAGTTTCAGTGTTGTCAGGATGTAGGCAGAGTGCACACAGCAATGTGTTCAACCACATGCCTTCTTGATGTTTGCACCTTCATGGCTGATAAAAAGCTAGCCTAATTGGTTTGGCAGGGAGGTCCAAAGATGTGGTGAATTCTTATTTACCCAAGCGAGCAGTGTCGGATGTTTTTAAAGGGGGAGTGATGTGGTTCTCCTAAAATAGCCCACTCTGTACTCCATGGTCTTTGACAAATACTGACCAGTTGCAAATGCTCCTTTTGGAGAAGAAGGTCCTATAAAGCAGGGGTAGGCAACCTTTTTGACCCGGGGGCCGGGTTGCTGTCCCTCAGACAACTCAGGGGGCTGAAGCCAAATAAATAAATAAAAAAAAAAATTAAATAATTAAAAAAATTAAATAAATGAATAAAACTGGACAAATGTAGGACAAAAATTTAAAATGGAGGACACTTTTTTCTAAAAATGGAGGACACGCAAAAAAACTGCTGATTTTTAAAAAAATATGTTAATATAAATGCGTTTCTGAGGCTTCTATAGACAATTGCTCCCCCTTGCCCACTACTTGCCCCTGCTTGCTCCTCCTTGCCCCCCTTGCCCGCCGCTTGCCCCCACTTGCTCCTCCTTGCCACCCTTGCCCCCCACTTGCTCCTCCTTGCCTCCCTTGCCTGCCGCTTGCCCCCACTTGCTCCTCCTTGCCCCCCTTGCCCACCGCTTGCCCCATGCGCAAAGCCCCCGCGCGCTTGTGCTGGAGGCCAAAGGCCCCGGCGGCAATCTGCGGCAGGGCAGGGCTGGGGCCAGTCCCTAGGTCTCGGCGGGCCGTAGGTTGCTGACCCCTGCTATAAAGAGATGCAGTGCTGTAGTTACAGGAAGTGTTGGATGATATTGGTGATCAAGACCCATTTCAGGCTGGGTCCAGGCCTGGCTTTGGGACTGAGTTGTCCTTAGTTGCTCTGATAGATGACCTAAAGAGAGAGAGACAGGGGGAGTTCAACCCTGTTTCTCTCATTTGAGAAACTCCATCAGCTTCAGTATCCTTCTGATAAGCTTAATGGTGTGGGGATGACAGTAGTTCACTGTATAGGTTCCAGAGAACAGTGCCAGGAAACTGGAAGACTGTGTCTCAGTCCCTTACAACTGTGCCATGGCGTACCACAGAGAATCCTCATATCCTTAGTATTGCAACTACCTGTATAAAGCAATTGGGAATGATTGTAAGGAGATATTGGGCCTGCACAGACAGGCCAAAATAAAGTTGCTTCAGGTCACTTTGGAGGTATGCTGTTTAAATGATGCATGTGTCCTAAGAGGCTGGAAGCCACACCAAAGCCACACTCCAGTTTAAAGACTGGAGCACAGCTTTGGTGCAGCATCTGGCCACTTAAAATGCATGTATCATTAAAACAGCATACCTCCAAAGTGACCCAAAGCAGCTTTAGTTTGGCCTGTCTGCTTAGGCCCCTAGACAAAAATTAAAATAAAATAATAATAATCACTGTGTTTGTGACACCCAGCTCGGTTTCACTATCACATCTACACCTGATGCATAACAGTGCCTGAATGTAGTGGTGGGCTGGATGAGCGTCAATAAATAGTAGCTCAATCATGGCAAGAAAAAGATTTTCCACATTTAGAACTAAGTAGACTACATGTCATCTACAGGCTTGCACTGGTTTTGAAAGATCAGTGTTCCAATGACATACTCTGGAATATGTCCTTCATGAATACCATCTAGTTGCACGTACACCTTCTGCAGAGAGGATTCTTGAGAGAATTGTGATTGGGAAGTTGCTGGCACTTTTGGATGACGTTGATTATCTAGACTCATTTCAGGCTTGGATTTGGGGACTCAATTAAGTGTACACAACCCGAGGGTACTGCTAGATCAATTTTCTAAGTATCTGCCAGTCACTTATGGGCAAAAATGAACTCTGTCATTTTTGAAATACTAAATGTATAAAAGAGTATCAGAATTGTAATGCCTTTTAGGGTTGCCACAGTGGCATTGTAACTGTCTTTGCTTCTGTGCTGTTGAAAAAGAGTCATCTAAGACATGTTAAAGCTTGTCTTGAAGCTACAAATAAATAACAAGATGGATAAAAACATCTCTTACTGAACATCTGCTTCAAGACACAGGAACATGGGCTGCTACTATAGCTTAGGGATTTTGGTTTGACTCCTCCAAGATGAGGATCGGAGAATTGCATAGTACAATGGTTTTTGTTGTTGTTGTTATTGTTTGATCATTTTATTTGTGAACTGACACTTTGTCTTGTTCATAGATGAAAATTGGGGAAAGCACAACTGATATTGAGCTGGAGGGACTGCTGCCAAATACAGAATATACAGTTACAGTTTATGCAATGTTTGGAGAAGAAGCAAGTGATCCTCTTACAGGACAAGAAACAACATGTAAGTGCTTCTTGTCCTTCTGAGCCCCAGGAGTAAAATTCTACAAGGGCTTTGTGTGTTTGAAAATTATTCTCAAATTTACAACTCTGGTGTAGAAACACTGCTCTCAGAAGAACAATTTAGGGATGGCTGATGTGAAACAATCATTCCACCACCACATTTCATAGCTTATATGGATATTCCTGAGAAGCTATCTTGGTTACTATGGATTACAAGAAATGGAATAGTATGAGCCACTTCAGAAGTTTTCCTTTACTCCAAATTATTTATTTAAAATATGTCTTCACTACCACTCCCATTGCGTTTTGAAGTAAATATTCCCTAAGATGTTTTACAGAGTTACCGTAATATGTTTCCAAGAGTAGGTCTTTGAATTTTGCTGTGAATTCTGTCCTTCCTACAAAATGTTTACTTTGCCTCAGGCAATGGAAAATGGGGTAGCACCCATTTTAATTCCCAGAGTTTTAATTGCCACTTGTATTTTTACATCCCTTAGTCTAAAAACATGACAGTTCTACATGTCTACATAAACATAACAGGGCTGGCATGATGATTTGGCAGAGAAAGACATGCATACAGTGCTCCTGGCTGTAGCTGCTGGGAGAGAGCAGCAATTAGGCATTGCAGGACAAAGTAGCAAGCATTTTGTGATCTACAGTTGGCCCTCCACATTTACAGCTTTGACATTTGCAGTTTTTGATTATTTGCAGATTTGATTAATATGTTCTCTCTAAGAATCCCTAGGTCCTCCAGAGAAATTCTCCTGGAAATTAATCATAGACTTGTGCTGGAGAATCTAGAGATTACTAGAGAAAACACTTATCTAGACATTTGTAGGTCCTCCAGCATGATTCTATGGTCAACTTTTGGCAGATATTGACCATAGAGCGGTACTGGAGGACCTAGAGATTCCTAGAGAGATGGTCTCTTAGGTAAAAAAGTAGTGGTTTTGTGGGTGTGCGTGTGAAGTTGAACAACTATCAGGTCAGAATGCACAGGGAAGCCATTGAAATCCACAAACAGCTAGACAACTTCAACAGGAAAGAAGAAACTGTTAAAGTAAACAAAATTTGGCTACCAGTTCTGAAAAACACCAAAATCAAAACCCAGCCTATGCATGTGAAAACCACCCAGGGTCAGGGAGTTTTCCCAGCACACAATCAATCACTAATTAAATAGATACAGTCAGCCCTTCTTATACACTGATTTTTTTTATACACGGATTCAAGCATCCACAGTTTGAAAATGTTTCAAAAAAGTATAAATTTCAGATATCAAACCTTGATTTTCCATTTTTTAAATAAGGGACACCATTTTGCTATGTCATTATATTTAATGGGACTTCAGCATACACAGATTTTATTATAAACGGGGGATCTTGGAACCAAACCCCAGCGTATAACAAGGGTCCACTGTACCCCGAGGCCTTGCCATTCAACAACAGACCAACACACAGATTAACATGTTAAATCACTTTCTCTCTACAAAGTGTCACACAGTATATATACCCCGCTCACTTCCATTCTCTGTAGATGCCAGCCACAGATGCTGGCAAAACATGAGGAATAAACTCTTCCAGAACATGAACACATAACCTGAAAAAACCCCACCAAAAAACTATAGTTGTTTTTATTTGCAGCTATGCCCCTAACTCCAGCACATATAGAGGGCCTTCTGTACTCTTGTTCCTGCCTCCCCAGCTAGTCAGCTGCTTTCAGGTATCATGGCAGACAGTGTGCCAATGCCACTATGGTGTTGAAGTTTATTCAGCTGTTAGTCTATTTGCCTTCTGTACATAGAATAGGAGAGAAACACATCTTTATCTTTAGCTGGAAATTGGCTTGGGGTTCCCCAGTGCAACCCCTCCCACACACATATGCATGCATACATACAACTCCACCATAGGCATAATTCCACTGGAAAGATCTCCTGCACGATCTTTTATGTTTTGTGCTAAGCAACATATTCATTTTGGCAGGACTTCCACTGAAAAGGTTCCTAAAGAACTGTGTCTAAAACCAGAGTTTCCCCAGCTGGCATATATTTTGAAGGGAAGCAAACTTTCTGGCTGAAAATTATGTATTCTCCTTAACATGTAGTAGCAGAACTAAAAGATGGGATATATTTAAGAAGAAAGCAGTGTTTTGTATACACTTGTATAACAAGAGCCCAGCATTTAAAAACAAATATCCTTCATGAAAAAGAGAATTCCTGAGTGACTTGTCTTCCTTTATTCACACATCACTAAAAACAAGGGTACTATGAAATGTATGATCTTTCACATAGCACTGTGCAAGAAAATCTGGGTGAATGGTAACAAAAGCCATGAAACCTATGTATTTTTGAAGTACACACATTTCTACAAGTTTATTTACATGCCAATGTTGGAATGATTCCTTGGATCCACTAAAGCCAATTGGCTTAGGGCATTAAAACCAATTGTACCTAATTTAGCTTAAAAGCAATAAGGGGAATCCTTTAGAACTGCTTGTGTTGATGTTCAAGAGCTACTGAAAAAAGAAAGAAAGAAAAAGACAGCAAGAAAAAGAAATGAGAACATTTTCACAATTTGAACTTTCATCCACTTTTTGAAGTGCCTTTAAGTCCACCGCGGAATCTGAAGTTTTCAAATGTTGGACACAGCTCAGCTAAATTAACATGGGATCCTGCTCCTAAAAAAGTGAAGGGATATCGCATTATGTATGTTAAGACAGATGGAACAGAAACCAATGAGGTAAGAAGACTTTTTAAAAAAATTGGAAGCTTAAGAAAATTAGGAATGGATATATTATAAATTAATCTCTGTGCTGTTTGTGAGCTGCCTGTAACATGTATGACGATCATCAGATTTAGTGACTGTCCTCTGGCTGAAGATGGTTCCAGCCCCAGAAGTTTGACAAATGCCATTCATAGAGAAACATGCACATATCCCTCTGCACAAGACCTCCTGACCTCTTTCCCTATTTGGTCAGATTTTTTGTGAACCTGCTTACATACTGTTTTTGTGTGTATATATACATTCAGGTCCTAAAAACAAACAACCATGCTCCCACTTTTTGGGCAGGCTTGTGATTTGGTAATTTTACACTCTCTGTTAAAGCCACCTGGCATATCCACTGCAGGTTGGTCACTTCTGAGCTCAGAATGAAGCACCCAATGATGATCGCATAGATGCATGCCTCATTCTGACCTCAGAGCAAGCAACTGGTGACAGACGGACTGTGCAAACAGATGCTCCAATGAAACAAAAAGCTCCAGGTCTTCCTAGAAGATCTGGAATAAGAGCTAAGGTATTTTAATGTGTGTTAACAGTGTTATTCCCCCAGTTCTGTTGTTGAATATACTGGACTGTTCACACCAGAACTGGGGTTTGGGCCATGTGGTGTCTGAAGAGGGCTGTGCTTATAGATTTTGGATGTCAGGTTAAGGAGTGGAAGAGTAGTATTATTGACTTTGGCAGATGATCTCTCTCTTAGCAAGAAATAAAGAAAAAGTTTGAACTGGAGTTTCTTGGTTTCCCTGCCAACATTTTCACCACTTTCTTTTGGAGTTTCCCAGTCAGCTCTCCCATCCATCTTTAATACACTTCCATGTGTATGTTTTACAGAGGCCCTCAACAATTTTCTTACTCCCCATAACTGATACAGTGGAGTAAAATATATTATATTGATAAACATGTTAAATAGCTTTTAAAGTGTACAAGTCCTACCCTGTATTTCTTTTCCCCCCAGAGTCCAGCCTTGTTTTTTTTGCTAGCACTGCCAGTTTTCCCTTCTGCTCATTGCCAGCCTTTAGGGCTGCAGGTGAAGATAGGATAGTCTTTTCCATAGAAAATTATGGAGCAGTTCTTTGGCTCTTAAACCAAAATTCCATTTTGTCCAGGATTTTTCCCCTTCCCAACATTCCCTGTTAAGTAGTCTCTTTCTTTTCAAGCCCAGGTGGTCTAGTTCAGTAGGCAGTATCTGATGGTGTGTGAAAGGCAGGAATAGGATGTATGTATGTGTTCTCTATAGCCAAGGGGAAGGAAATGATCTGTTCTTTCCTGTTGAGATGATGCTCTTGGTAAGCCACTGAAGGTTGCATCCTGAGATTCAATCCAGGATTCGTTCTTCAGTTGTCAGAAAACCCCTAGCCCAACACCAGCTCAAAACAAGCCTGTCTCTTGCATCCTGATGTAAAATTGTGCAAGCTTTCTTAATTTGCCTTGGGACTCATCACATCAATTCTAATATTCCCCTCCTTTTATTCTACAGGAAGAGGTTGGTCGTGTTTCAACACACACTCTGAGGAGTCTAACATCTCTCACAGAATATACTGTTGCTATTTTCTCTCTCTATGATGAGGGACAATCTGAGCCGCTTACAGGCAGTTTCACCACAAGTAAGTTCGGCTGTATTTCTGAAAGTTTTGCAAGTATTTCCTTTGCTTTTCTCAAAAATAATGTCATTGCAACAATCTTCTCCTGTTATTATTTGTTTAAAGGAAAAAAGAGCATAAATCCCTACTTTTCATTCACTTGGCAGTTTGGAAGCTTTATGTCGATTAAACTTAAAACAAATGCAAATGGAGCATTTTATCTAGTATTTTCTAACTATGGCTACAAACAGAAAGAGAGAGAAATTTAAATACAGGAGGACAGAAGGCAAATTATATTCTGCCAGTTCACTGAACAAATTATATAGATTAAGCTAACTATTCACCATCTCTAAGCAATGTTACCTTTCAGAATTTTAATTGCATTGATTTTGGATACAATTTTGTAATGAATTAGAACCTTTGAACATTTCTTTTGCCAAAAAGGAAACAGGAAAATCATTTAGAATAGTTCTGTTCTCCTACCCTTCTTTCTTGCTCTTTTTTTTTTTTGAAAAGGAAGAAATAAACAAAACACAACTAACAACAATGCACTGCAAACATGAGGAGCTGAGAGTTGGTTTTTGGAAGTTAAGTTTAGTTAATTAATCAAATTGATGAATTAAAATCCCTTTGTTCAACCAAAAGGATATTCTGGTTTGGCCTCATTTGGACTACTGTGTCCAGTTCTATGTGTCTCATTTTAAGAAGGATATAGACAAGTTGGGGCAGGTTCAGAAAAGTGCAATAAGGATGGTTAGAGGTATGAAAACCAAATATATGATGAGAGGTATGCTGATACAGAAAAAGAATACATGATTGTACTCTTTAAATGTCTCAAAGGCTGCTACACAGAGGAGGGTGCAGGCTTGTTCTCTGCTGCCCCAGATGGTAGGACCAAGTTTATTGGTTTTAAGTTACAGGAGAGTAAATTTTGATTGAACATTGCAGTTTGGCAATGGAACCAATTGCCCAGAGAAGTGCTGGGGTCTCCTTCTCTGGATGTCTTCAAAAAGAGGCAGGAGAGCTACTTTCTGGGGATCCTTTAGCTGGAGATCCTGCATTAAGCAGAGAGCTGGACCCAATGATCAATGGGACCTCTTCCAATGCTCTGATTCTGTGATTCTATATGCCAGATTGAATGACCAGTTTTTAAAATATATATATATATACATATATATCAGTGAAATTGTCATCAGAGAGATGCATTCTCTTCTTTCTGCAAAGGGAATGCAACTGTAAAGATAATGTCTGCTGTGATGTGCTTGTATACTATCTGAAAACAAAGGCTTGGATCCCAACCAAAGTTTTGTCTGTGGGAATGTGCCTTCAGCATTTTTCATCAGTAAAATGTTACTCATGCTGTAACCCATTTCTCTTGAGTAACAGATAACAGAACACATTAATAATATATTTTAGGGGCATTCTTTTTATTTTGAAAAGATGTTATGATACAACCTGGAGATGATCCATGTGCCTTGTTTATAATACTATTAACTCTTCTTGGAAGAATTCCAAGAAGACCTAGCATCCTTATTTGACCCCCTGTGTCCCTGTGTTATATTGTTCTGCAGAAAAAGTTCCATCACCTCAGTATTTGGAAATACATGATGTATCAACAGATAGTTTTAGAGTCAGCTGGAAGCCGCCATCCTCTGATGTAGCGCTTTATCGACTAGCATGGATTCCCTTGGGAGGGGAAGAAACTGAAGAGGTGAAGGTTCTTGATTCTCATCTGGTGTCATGTATACTTGTAGCAAATTTATTCTGTAAGTATGGATCATTATGCTAGATGGTGTAAAGAATGTTGATTAACATTCTTATCCTCAGGAAGAAATGGCATCTCAACATGCTGTTGCAAGACTTTTTTTTCCATCCAAGAGTTAAAAAAGCAGTCCTTCCTCCCCTTCTCGACATTATCATCAGCAATAGCAAAATAAAACAAATAAACAAAAAAAAACCACTGGCATTTCCACAAAATATAACTAAAATCTGAAACTGATGACTGGATTTATGCAATTATTTTCTACAAACAAACCTCTATGAAAACAAAGTCTTAAAATGTGAAAAGTGCACAGGGATTTTTGTAATCCCACCCAGTGATAAGGTGCCACCCATGCAGAACAAGGACATATTAGGAGGCTAGAAAAATTCCGTAAGGGAAGCACCAGATGAATTGTAAATGATGTCATTTAGTAAAAGGAATACATGAATAAAGGTGGGTTTGCAGAAGAACAACAAACTGTATAGGGGAGAAAAAAACAGAGTGTGGTTAGGGGAGCCAACTCATTGTGGACAGAGTCTGCTCAGTGACCATACAAAACCTGCTGAGAAGGAGGAAGAATGGAAAACCATGAGAGGGGGAATGGAATAGAGTGCCCTGTAAGAGTACTGGTAGGCTGAAGCCTTAAATAGGAGTACAGAAGGAATCCTGTACTTCTCTGGAAGCTTAACATTGCTTCCTTAGTAAAGAAACCAGTAGTGGCTGATAAAAAAGTAAAGGTAGTCCCTTGACATGAATGTCTAGTCGTAACCAACTGTAGGGGGTGATGCTCATCTCCGTTTCTAAGTCAAAGAGCCATCGTTGTCCAAGGACTGCTCTGGTGGTCATGTGGCCAGCATGACTCCACCAAATGCTCTTACCTTTCCACTGACAAGTGGTATCTATCTATCTACTTGCATTTGCATGCTTTTGAATGGCTAGGTTTGCAGAAGCTGGGACTGGTGACAGGAGCTCACCCCATCACAGCTGATAGGTATCCTTAAATTACAAGCTTTTCATCTCATCTGCATTATGTGACTGCCTAGTACATCATGGAATAAAAAGGGCATATCCAGACAACTATTATACATCTAAAGGTTTGGGCATGCCCAATAAGGAATGGAAATGAGGCTCTTTGAAAAAGCTTTCTTCTAGTTCATAGATCACTTTGAAAAAGGGGGAAAGTGTTAGAAAATGAAAAAGTGGGGGAATGAATACAGGGTGCTTTGAAGTCCACTTAATAAATTACATAAATGAAACAAATTACAGATGGCCGTCCATATCCACAGATTCTTCATCCATGAAATAAAACACCAATGGTTTGAAAATATTCAAAAAAGTATAATTTTCAAAAAGCAAACTTTGATTTTGCCATTTTATATAAGTGACATCATTTTGATACACCATTGCACTTAATGGGACTTGAGCATCCATGGATTTTGGTATCCATGGAGGGGCATGGAACCAAACCCCAGCAGATACCAAGAGCACACTGTATTCAGTTATCTTCCCACATTTGGTTGCACTGATTTTTATAGTTGTATTTTGGTAAAGGCACAAAGAACTGCAAATGTTTATCAACGGCTTTGGCATGCATAAATGGCTGATGGGTAGTTTGACACGTCTCACAAGGTATACTTACTCTTTACTATAACTACTGTAACTTTGCTTTGAAATATTACTTTTTCAGGACTGCAAGTCCCAGAATACTCTCATCCAGCATGCTTGCTAGGGAATTATGAATATTATAGCTTCAAGAGGGAATTTCGCATGTCATTCTTTTGAGTGTAATTGTCTTTCTCTTTTCCTTCTCTAAATTGAGCTGAGACAGATAACCTGTCTTTTTATCCAATGTTTAAGATTGTCTTAAGTGGAGAGGTGGACACACACGACATCGAAGGCTTGCTACCCAGCACAGAGTATGAAGTGTCCTTGGTAGCCATCTTTGATGATGAGAGTGAAAGTGATGTTGTGGCTGTTCTTGGGACTACACGTAAGACATGAAATATGATTTTCTCTCCCCACTCCCTTGTACTTACTGTATACAGAAAGAAATTGCATAGCATAGATCTGCCTTACCAGGAACCAGTGGAGTCACTGGGTGCTGCTGTGGTGCAGTGGTGTGGCTCACACTGGGAGATACCACAGAAGGGGGTGTCACCTAGTCAGACCCTCCCCCCCATGCATCACCGCATGCGCTTCCATCACTGTACTATCCTTGCACTCTCCTGCACACACTCCAACTCCACTCTGCACTGTTCCATCCTTTTCTTCATTAGGAAAAGAGCAGGACAGCACAGGTAGCACATGCCCTCCACCCCCACCCCCCTGCTGACATCCGGTGCAGAGATGCCACTGGAAGGGAGGGCAGAGTGCTCCCTGCTGGACACTGTTTTACTCATGTGTAAAATGGCACCCGGCAACAAAGTAAGGGGGTGTTCCCTTTTGGCCCTGCCCCCAGAAGCCCCCACACACATGCTGGGTGATGCCCAGTGCAGGGCCACCACTGGCTGGAACCTCTTGCCCCATATCCCATACTGTATAAGGATATTTTCTGTTATTTGGTCTCAGCGGCAGCTGATGGGTCTTATGTTAGTGAATCCATTCCAGGTATTCACTAGGTTTAAAAGCTCTGTCCAAGGTATTGAACCTAGCACCTTGGACAGTGCTTATAAAACATAAGAGCCACCAGCCACCACTGCTTGATGATGAACATTCTGCACCTGTTTGAGTGCATTTGTTGCTATTCCTGTTTCCTATGTTCCAAGGTAATCCTTGACATCAAAAACAGATGCTGAGTTGAACTCTATTAAACTCATATAAAAATCACACTGGTTCAACCAATAATTAAGAACACTAATCAAACAATAATTCCATTCATAGTCGTTTCCATTGTGTGAACTATCTAATATATAGTATTACCATGTCATTGCTCCTGTTCCAGATGGGCTATTCTGTATTATGGATATAACCTTGCATTTCATGATGAATATTTTTATTACATCTTATCATATAAGTTTTATATTTTAATAAATAACTAAATAATGGTAAGTGGTTCCAGAGCCTTTACAATTAACATATTAAAATTGAAAAAAAGATACATACATTAACTGCTTGACAATAAAGAAATCATTGATTAATTTGTTAATTCTTTCATGAAAATCTTTCACTGTTAATTTTAAAATATCATTTAAAGTTATTAAAAATGACCAGTAATGAATTAAAGTTACAAGAATCATTATTCATTGTTCAGAAATACCCTTATAAGCATTTAATGGGAAAAAATAATCAGTTTTAAAACAATTTTTTAAAAAATGTTTAACTAACTTTCAGAGTTGTTTTTCAGAGTTCTAGTCTAACATTTAAACCCCTATACTACATCAACTCTCTTACAATGAATTAATTAAAATGCCAATGGCCATTTGGTTTAAGTCTAAATCAAGTTGTAGTGAGGAGACCTGCTTGTGTTGGATGAAAGAAGTAGCATTTGTGTTCTTTCTTCCTTTCTATTTAAATTAGCTCCTGCAATCAGGTGTTTTGTTTGCAAGGCTGTATCCTATAGATGGGAGCCTTGTAAATACTGGTGCTAAATGAAATGAAATTTTGAATGAAAGGAATTTATCATTTTCCCCCCAGTTGAAGTGATGACTACCGAAATGACCACGCTAACCACTACAAGCACAACAACCTTCCAGCCTACAACAGCAGGTATAAAGATACATATATAAAACTATTACAACTACACTGAATTGGTGAATATTACTGTGAACAAATATTAATATTTTATTGTTTTGGGATTAATAAACCTGAGGGATTTTTAAAGGCAGTTGTTGATAATAGCAGAATGATCTTCAAACTATTGTTATAATGTAGGATTTAAACATTTTTAATCAAATTTAAAATGTTTCATATTGTTTCAGTCTTTCGAACCGGAATAAGAAATCTCATTATAGATGAAGAAACTACCTCAAGCTTGAGGGTGAAATGGGATATTACAGATTACAATGTTCGTCAATTCAGGGTGACATATCTCACTGCCAGAGGTGATCGGGGTGAGGAAGCAGTAAGAATGGTTAGTATTAGTTTTTATATGGCACCAGTTGGGCTTTCAAATATATTTTCATAATAAAACTCCTATGTGGATCCTTCACACCCTACAATGAGTATATGCTAACAGTTACTTGGTGTATAGCAGAGGTATATCACACTGCAGTTCTGCATGGTATTCAGTGTCTGAAATGCTGTTATAACTATTTTAAAACTGGATTCTATGATTGTTTTTAGACTGCTTTTTAGAGTTTTTTAAAGAGTATTTTAATGTGTTTTAAAAATGTTTTTGCCTCTATATTAATTCGCTTTTATTTTTTCATCACCTCAGGAGCCCTTTTGGAATGGGTGGTTTATAGAAATAGAAATACCAGAAATATGATTGATTGATTGATAAATAAATAAATAGGTTTAAATTTTATGTGCATATATGTATGTATTCTGTGCACATAGCACAGCAAAGTGTATGTAGCATTTTGTACTTTCAAAAACAAATATTTAATAGGGCTCTGTCCTCAAGGAATCCGCAATTTAGAATCATAGAGTTGGAAGGAGCCCCATAGGCAAACCCCCAGTCAGTGAAATGAAATATTGAATGATATGTTTTGATTTATATATTTCCTTTTCCCCAAAATTAGACTCAAGGCAGCTGACAGTATAAGTTAAGACAAAGTGAGCTAAATCAGTATGTAACAAATTAAAACAATTCCATTAAGACACAACTTTTAAGACATTAATTTAAAAACAACTAAAAAGCATAAAACACATGTTACATATTAAGATTAGCACACTTTTGCATGTCTCTCTACCCCAGTCAGTTCAGGGTGCAGGCCTTTGTCTGTTGATGTAAAGAGAGCAGAGAAGGGGCCAACCAAGCTTCTCTCGGAAGAGAGTTCCATAGGCTAGGAGAAGCCACTGAGAAGGCTCTCTCCCATGTCTTTACCAGATGAGCCTGTGAGGATGGTGAGATGGAGAAAGCCCTCTCTTAAAAATGATAAGACACAGAGAGATTGTGTAGCACCTTTGAGACTAACCCAAAGAAATTAGTGTAGACTTCAGTCTACGGCTTCAGATTCTTTCAGAAGCATTGCCTCAGAAGCATCTGAGAAAGTAGAGTGAAGTCTACAGAAGCTCATGCTGCCAACTTCTTTCAGTTAGTCTCAGAGGTGCTACAAGATCTCTCTACATACTGATTCTATAGACTAACACAGCTATATCTTTGAATTATAAGACTGAGAGGCAAATTCATTTGGTGAAATACAAGCTTTCAGATAATCTGGATCAAACAAACAATTACAAGACAGCAGAGGGAACAGAACCTGGTTATTGCCATGTGACCTTGCAGAAAATTATTATTTGACAGATATGACATGTATCCTGACCCAGATTGGGACTTTGGTCTTTGACATGGGGATGGTGGTGATTGAGCTTTGCTCCCTACTGTTCCAGATTGGATACAGTGATCACATTAGTAGGAAAGCTCCCATTAATGTCAGTTGAAATCATATGCAGTTTGGTATCTTTGGTCCACAGACAAGAGGTACCAAAGATGAAGGTGAGAACTACTAACTAAGGTTTAAAACACACTGCAAAAATAATCCAGTTTGAGACTGCTTTAACTGCCCTGGCTCAGTGCTAGGAAACTCTGGGAACTGTAATTTTGGGAGACATTTAGCCTTCTTTGTTAGAGAGCTGTGGTGCCACAATAAATTACAATTCCCAGGATTCTGTAGCACTGAGTCACAGCAGTTAAAGCAGTCTCAAACTGGATTATTTCTGCGGTGTGTTTTGGACCTAGGTCTACTTAAACTTGGTTACAGCTGGCATGAGAATGAATGGATGAAGTCAAAGTCCTCACAGTTTTAAGGAGGAGATTAAAAGATGATGGACAGAGGTAATGCCATGTACATGTCAGGAGAGCCAGTGATCATTCTGGTTGTGTATGTTTGAAGTTATAGCCCCCAAGCTAGTTTTTTCATACTCTTGTATATATGTCATTGTTAGGCCTAGAACAGTGGTTCTTAAATGGTGGGGGTGGCACTCCGAAAGGGGTTGTTCAAAGGAGAGTGAGACTTGGAAGCCCTGATACCTTGCCCTCTTCCAAAACTTTTTTATGTATAAAGTTTACACATGCATTCAGTTAAATATTATTGAGTTAAATATTTGCTTAAATAAAACTTTTCTAATTTGAATATTGTTATTTTATTATAAATATTAAATTATGAATATACATGAACATGGGAATGAAATAATGCACACTAAATAAAATATTTTTATTCATATCCTACATTGAGTGGGGGGGCACAACATCTGCATGTAGAGTAAGCAGCAGTCTCAAGGGTAAAAGGTCTGAGTACCACTGGCCTAGAAGATAAATTGAGGAAAGCAAATCTCAGTGGAAAGCTATAAAGTAAGAATAAACTATATACATTGGTCCCCAAACTTTGCTGTTTAGGGGATTTTGGACTTCATCTCCCAGGATCCCTGACTATTGGCCAACATAGCTGAGGCTTCTGGGAAATAGAGTCCAAAATCCCTTGAAGGGCACAGTTTAGGGACCACCTAACTAAAATTTAAATATGCAGGCCTATGTATCTTAGCAGCTGCCTCCTTCCATAAACTGTTTCATAATCTTCATAATTGACTGTCAGTAATTTATGAATTATTGAAGAGTCCCAGGATTGGGGCCTTGGCAAGAATAGAATTCTAAAAATTTCTGGTGATGGTTGTTCCAAAAAAAGTCAGTTTTGAAAATCTCAGTACTGTTGCATTTATAAAAACAGAGCCAATTGTATAACGTGAGCTTTTTCTCCCACTGTGAACATCAGGGTAATTTGCTTAGATTTGTTTGCTATCATGCTGTATTCAAATGGAGTTTTCAGTCTTTATGGTTAATGACAAAGGATTTTTTTTCACTGCTTCTTTGACAGAATGTTGTTTCATGTTGCTTCTTGCAGTCTGTCTTTTTAATTGCACCTGTATTTCTCTATCAATAAAAATGTCAGAAAGGGAGATTAATTGACAGTCTTTCCCTGCAAGCTGTTGGCCTTTTCACTTCCATTTCTTTCATGAAACTTTTATGAAGTTTTGGTAGAGAGTGTTTTAATGCTTTCTTTTACATCAAAGCAGTGGTACGGTGGATTCCTCCTGGGCTGCAAAAATAAACACCCCTTTTAAAAAGTTTGTTCGCAATCACACATTGTGTTGGGAGCAACAAAAATAAATATTTAATTATGTGACCTCCCATTAGCAGTATGAATTAATCTAGCCTGGACTCAGGTTTAATGTCTCTCTGAATAAGCTGTAGAAAAAGGGTGGACCACATTTGGGCTTCCCAGTGTTAAGTTTTAAATCCTATCATCTCTCACGGCTGATGGGAGCTGCAATCCAGCAACATCTAGAGGGCCAGAGGTGCCCATTCCTGCTGTAGAGATTCTTCTGTGTGGCCTTTTTAAATAGCAGAAGTCCATTGATTTGTGAATGGTGGTGATGACCAGAGATACTTGCAATATTTGAAAAGGTGAAATTCCTGTTTTTCTCTCTCTACTCAGTATGGCTTCAGGCCAGTATGCACTCATTGTTTGGTTCTAAAATGTATTGCTGTGCTCCAGATGTATAATATCCCAAAGTAAGATACTCTGAGCAGCTGTGGCTGTTCCTGTGGTTACACTGAATGTTGCCAAGCATTTGCATTAATGACAGGAACTCAAAATCAGTTCCATAAAATGCTGGAGGTTTGAGCTTTGCTTCATCTTTTTGACAGTCACATATGATACAGCTTTGCATTCTTGTCATCTCTCAGAGCAGATGTTTTTCAAGTTCTACCTTCAGCAGATACTTTCCCTGTCATCTTCTTGGATGCCAGTAAACCCTGACTGCGTGCCATGAAACCCTTTACTTGTAAAGGATTATTCTACTGTGTTCTAGAGCTTCATAGTGGTTGCTTTTGGCTGCCCTTTCAGCCTCATCATCACCCTGACATAAACAGAGGATAGGCCCCAAAAATGCACTTAGCGCTCACCTCTGGCTATCCATTGCAGAGAAAGATTGGTAAAGTTGAACAAGCTGACTTTCTGGCCAGCCTACATACTGTTATTGATCTTGTCATCTCTATACACTTGAGACACTTCAAGGAGGTTTTCATTATGGTTTAGAGCTATATTTTGCCTTAGGTCTTGGGGAAAGGTGAAGTATAAACAAATTAATAGCAGCAGCAGCAGCAACAACAACAACATCACATCATCTCCAGTATCTTTGGCAGAAAGCTTCTGTATACAAGTTGCTGGGAAATAATTGTAATTGGCTTGGTGAGGGAGAGGGAGGTGCGGCTGTGTTAAGAGGGGCTCCCATTGGAGTAGTGTGGGGCAAGGGGAGATATAGCGGTAGGAGAGTGGAGTTGTATCGTAAGGGAAGGCGGGATTTTGATTTTTAATCTGTGATCTGTATTGTATTATATCTGTAATCTGTACTGTATCGTATTTTCATTTTGTTTTGTAAACCGCCGTGATCATAGGAATGGCGGTATATAAATAAAATTTCAATCAATCAAAATCAATCAAAAATATGAGACAAAAGATGTAGTTACATTCATGCCCTACTGGTTAGTGTCCCATAGACACCTGGTTGCCAACTGTCAAACTGTTCTGATGTGGCAGGGACTGTCCCAATTAATTTCCTATCTTCACATCTTTTCAATAGCTTTTAAAATGTCACAGTTTCTCTCACTTCCTCTTTCTTTATCCTATAGTTTACTTCAGTTGCTACAGACTGAATTCAAAGTGCAAAAGTAGTTTGTACTCAGTTAATTCAGTTTATAATCAGCCCTCCATATCGGTGGACTTTCAGTTCTGGACTGCCCCTTGGATAATAAACAGCATGGGACCTCAAGTCTCATTACTGTCAATGGACATGTGATGTGTGCTTTGACCATGTATGCACTGCCATTGATGATACTGGGGCACGACCATCCATGGATGCTTTAATCCATGGATGGTTAGTCTTCTGATTGTACTCAGTGGAGAAAGAGGAGAGGAGTGGTTGGAGTCTTGCCTTTTGCAGGAGGTTCAAACAAAAGCAAACAGCTGCAGCCTCTCCTAGTTTGTGTGTTCTTCCTTATTAACTTCTGCCATCTTGACTTCACTTTGATATTGCTTGGCCACACATCTTTGTTTCCATCTGTGAAATATTAGAGAGTATGTGGTTGACCACTATATGGATAGAATGCTGGAACTGATATTACTTGGTCCTATACTATATAATTCCTTTTCCTTCTTTCATAAAGAGCCCATTTTGTCCTGGAACACTGTTTGAGAACGTCTAGTTTAAAATTTCTAATACCCAAATCCAAATTTTTTTTTTATTTTCATTCCACTGTATTCATTAGTATTGGCAAATATAGTTTAGAGCAGTACTGTATTGCTAGACTCCAACCTCCCAAACATTGCCTTGTCCCACAACTGATTGTGCATGTTGTATGCATTTCCATATATTTCCATTTTCAACCATTTAGTCTTCTTCTGATTTTGGACTATGCTGCTTCTCTACTGTATTCACCTCTATCTATTAACTGTGTGTCATTTTAAAACTGACTCAATAGAGGTAGCCATGGCCTTGAGTTTGCAAGTCCTGAGCAGGGCTGCTAATGACCAGGAATCTTGAAGGTCTCTCATTCATTATTCATTATTACAATATGCTGTTTTACACAGTATGCAAGAGTCAAGTCATTTGTGTCAAGATAAAATTAAATCATGCAATAGGGACAAAACACCTTGGTTATATCAAAAGTACAAACACACCTGTTTTAATAACAATTCTCTCTGTCCAAAAATGCTATGATCTGTAGTTTTGTGAAGGGAATTTGGTATGTCTAACAGATTCCTCAGTCCTCCCATCAAACAATAATTCCTCAGATTCATTAAGGAGCTGTTGAACATCCCACAATATAAATCTGCAGTGTAATAATACTGCAAGAACATGATGATGATGATTGATGATGTAATGATGTTGAATGCCTGTACAGAAGAATGTATAACTTCACATGTGAAAATCTTTCACCTCTGATTTAAATTCAGAAGTCATGGCTCATATCTGGTTCTATGAGGCAAAGGGGTATAACATTTTCATATGTATTGTTGAACACTGGAATAGAAAAAAATATATGATATGATATTGTGCCAGTCCTAAAGACTGAGATGGAGGTGGGACCACAGATAATTGTCACTCTTACTTCTTTTGTCATTCCCCCCAACCTGTACAGGTAATGGTCCCTGGAAGGCAAAACAATTTGCTTCTTCAGCCTCTGCTTTCAGACACTGAATATAAAATTATGGTCACTCCTATCTATTCTGATGGAGAAGGTGCCAGCTTGTCAGTTCCAGGAAAAACTTGTGAGTATAAAGATTTTCTCTTTGCATGGAGGTCACAATGTAAGCAAATACCTGCTTTTAACTAAACCGTGACAAACCAAAAGGAATGTAATTCATAATGTGTTTTCTTTTTAGTACCCCTGTTTGCTCCAGAAAATCTAAGAGTCTCTGATGAATGGTACAATCGATTGAGGATTAGCTGGGATGCTCCCCCATCACCCACAATGGGATATAGGATTGTGTATAAACCTGTGAACAGTGAGTGCCAATGTAGCTTATTTCTATTTTTTTGTGAAGGAAATTCTGTATGTTACATGCGTGTTAGATCAGACTGTTTACCTAGCCATAGTTCTCAACAGTAGATAAGGTAGGAACTGTTAACTGTACAGCTTGAGACTGCAGGCAGTTCTCACTGAAATTGCAGTGTAGTGAACTGGTCAGAATATTGAACTGGTACTTGAAAAATCCATATCTAAATACTTAATGAACCTGCCTGTAGTCACTAAGTGACCTCAAGCCACTCACTGTTTTTCTCACACTAAATTATCTCACAGGGTTGTGAACATAGAGAAGGATTTCTATATAGCTCATTGCTATGTATGCCATCTTGAACTCATTGGAAGAAAGGCATGTGATTCATGTAGCAAATAAATAACGGGATGGGATGACCTTCCCATGAAAAATACTTCTAACTTGGCATGCTAATTTTTATATGCATGGTTTGAGGTTTGGTTTAGTTTTTTGATGCACAGCCACGGTCATCATACTTGTAGTCCAGACAGAGGTTTACCATCTTAGTTTTCTGTCTCATCTCATTTGTTGGAGAATTAAGGTAAAGGGCTATTTACTATCCAAGTGAATGACTAATTGAGTCTTTGTCACCCATGTAAGAAGGAATTGCCTGAAGGCTATTAGAAAGGAAGTTTTTTTTTAAAATGAAACAAATTAATTGTTGTACATGATACATCATATAGGCCTAAGCATGTTTACTCAGAAGTAAATCTCACTAAGTTCAGTGTGGCTTTGGATTGCAACCTTGGAAAACAACTATATATTTTATGTAGTTTTTTTATACTTTTTGCTAGACTCTTTTCTTTTAGAGGAGAAATAAGGTTCAGCTGTTCAGCCTGCATTTTGAAGTGTAAGAATGTTTATGAGGGGAACAGGTCTTCTATTACACTTATTTTCCAAGCCAAAATTGCCTCTCAACTGTTCTTATTCATCTGAGGAAAATATGTATAGAGGTATAAAACAGCTAGAAGTGGAGATGTTTTGGGGAGAGGAAATAGATGAATTGCTTCTTCTTATATTAAGTTGCCCATTCTACCTATATGTTCTTTCCAGACTGTAGCCTCAGAGGTTCTATTTTGTAGAACAAAAATTAGTCTGTAAAAATGTTTGTGGAATTATATATCACATAGTTCACTCTGAAGTGTGGGCAGATAATTTAGTGAATATGTATCTTAATTACTAGTAACTTTTATAGATTTATCCACAAGGTTGATGTTAAAGGTCATTATTATTTTTTCTTGTAGCTATTCCTAAAATGTTTTTTTTTTCATATAAAGCTTGCAGAAGTGTGCAATATGAATTTTCAGTAAATCAAAAAGCCAGTATCAGTATACAAATGGGGGGATGGGGGTGTCTTTTAAATGTAAATATTGGCTGTAATCCTGTATCAGCTACTTAGTTCCTAAGGTCCAAAACAGATGGGCAGGAAAGTGTGGGTTCTGGCCACTCTGGGGACGTGGCATTTAGATGATGCATGGCCCCAGAGCGGCCGGAGGCTGCATGGAGAGCACACCCAATTGGGAAAAGCTGGCCAGAAAAGGAGTGGAGAAAGTCCGCTCTTTGTCAGCATCCTGTTTGGTGGCTTGGATCAGGACCGAGCCCGTGCGGTCGCCATGATCTTGCACTGATTGGGGTCGTAGTGGCCTCTGGCCATTCCTTTTGCCCGGTCTGTATGACCCCTAAGTGATCACTCTTGTCCCTACCTGCCCCTCCCAAACATTTACAGAAAGACCATTCACCTATGCTCCAGTCATTGGCAGAATGGACCACCTCCTTCCTATCTAGCTGATATCCAGTAGAGTAGGTTTTGGTGGGAGTTACAATTGTGGTAATAATGTCAAAAACATGACTACTTAGCAGTTATGATTGTGAAACAGATACCAATCAGTGAGTAATTCTTGGTAACTGTTTTGTATACATGATAGGGCCACTGCATGGAGAAGATGGCAAAATGCTAACAGAAGACAGAGAAAAGGCAGAATTACTCAACACCTTCTTTGCCTCAGTCTTCTCAGAAAAGGCAAAGGGTGCTCAACCTGAGGATAATGGAGCAGAAGACAGAACAGGGGAATTTCAGCACAGAATAAGTAAAGAGATAGTAGAGGAATACCTTGTTAATGTAAATGAATATAAGTCTCCAGGACCAGATGAACTACATCCAAGAGTATTAAAAGAACTGGCAAATGTAATATCGGAGCCATTGGCAATAGTCTTTGAGAACTCCTGGAGAACAGGAGAAGTCCCAGCAGACTGGAGGAGGGCAAATGTTGTCCCCATCTTCAAAAAGGGGGGAAAAGAGGATCCCAACAATTATCGTCCAGTCAGTCTGACATCAATACCAGGAAAGATTCTAGAGCAGATCATTAAACAGAGAGTCTGTGAACATCTAGAAAGCAATGCCATAATCACAAAAAGTCAACATGGGTTTCAGAGAAACAAGTCATGCCAGACAAATCTGATCTCTTTCTTTGATAAAATTACCAGCTTGGTAGATGAAGGGAATGCTGTGGATATAGTATATCTTGATTTCAGTAAGGCCTTTGACAAGGTTTCCCATGATATTCTTGCAAACAAGCTTGTAAAATGTGGGCTAGACAAAGTAACTGTTAAATGGATCTGTAATTGGTTGACCGGCCGAACCCAAAGGGTGCTCAACAATGGCTCTTTTTCCTCCTGGAGGGAAGTGACCAGTGGGGTCCCACAGGGCTCTATCCTGGGCCCAGTGTTATTCAACATCTTTATCAATGACCTGGATGACAGAATTGGGAGTACACTTATCAAATTTGCAGATGACACCAAATTAGGAGGAATAGTTAATACTCCAGAGGACAGGACCAACATTCAAAATGATCTGAATAGACTAGAAAGCTGGGCCAAAGCTAACAAAATGAAATTCAACACAGAGAAATGTAAGGTATTGTACTTAGGGCAGAAAAATGAAATGCACAGATATCGGATGGGAGGCACATTGCTGAATGAAAGTACATGTGAAAGAGATCTAGGAGTCCAAGTAGACCATAAGTTGAACATGAGTCAACAGTGTGATGCGGCAGCTAAAAAGGCCAATGAAATTCTAGGCTGCATCAATAAAAGTATAGTGTCTAGATCAAGAGAAGTAATAGTGCCACTGTATTCTGCTCTGGTCAGGCCCCACCTGGAATATTGTGTCCAGTTCTGGGCACCACAATTCAAAAAGGACATTGAGAAACTGGAGCGTGTCCAGAGGAGGGCGACTAAAATGGTGAAAGGTCTGGAAACCTTGCCCTATGAGGAACGACTCAGGGAGCTGGGGATGTTTAGCCTGGAGAAGAGAAGGTTAAGAGGTGATATGATAGCCCTGTTTAAATATTTGAAAGGATATCACATTGAGGAGGGAGCAAGCTTGTTTTCTGCTGCTCCAGAGAACAGGACCCAGAACAATAGATGCAAGCTCCAGGAAAAGAGATTCCACCTCAACATTAGGAAGAACTTCATGACAGTAAGGGCTGTTCGACAGTGGAACAAACTCCCCCGGAGTGTAGTGGAGTCTCCTTCCTTGGAGGTCTTTAAGCAGAGGCTGGATGGCCATCTGTTGGGGATGCTTTAATTTGGATTTCCTGCATGGCAGGGTGTTGGACTGGATGGCCCTTGTGGTCTCTTCCAACTCTATGATTCTATGATCACTACTTAGTCTTGATTGTGACACTTAGTCTTGATTGTGCCATGATGACCTACTTTATGGGATCAGCTGCATGAGGACCAGAGGATCCATTGGCTCAGCAATTGGAGTATGGATTAGTGATGTTTCCATCATGTTTTACAGTGAGGTGGAGCAGGAAAGGTTACTTAGGGGCAAAGCAGATGGGGCAAAAGGGGTGGCCAGAGGCTACTCCTGCCCTGATTGCCGTAGGACTGTGATAACCAGAGGCTGTGGTCCTGAGGGTGGCTGCTGCCCTGGTCCCAAACAGGATGCAAAAAGGAGTGGTAAGAAACTGCTTCTTTGTGACTGGGTTTGGGATGCATTAGATGGCCCCAGCACAACCTTTTCATGGCCTCTGCACAATTCAGGGGCATGCGTGATGTGCATGTCCCACCCCTGGATCGGCCCAATGTCAGTCCTTTGGGGCCATCTGTTTGAGGCCTAAGTTAAATATCATTGGGGGTAGCTAAGTTGGCTATGCACCAAAATACAATAAAATCCAAAATCCACAGAAGAGAAATAGCTTTATTGACCAACCAAAATGCAGAAAATACATCATTCAAATTTTCAAAGCTCCACTGGCTTCTTCATCAGGTAAAGATATTAAAAATCATACAGGAGAAGAAAAGTGATGATGTTAGAATCACAGGTCTACGTTTTGTCTCAGATATTATTTCTATTGTCAGTTACAGTGGTCTAGAGAAGTATTAATGCAGGCAAAGACCACTTCTCTTCTTGGCCGTAGGAGGACTGGGGACCAAGGGCAATAAAAATTCAAGTCCATTTGCAATAAAAAATAACTTCCCTTGAGATCCACGGTGACCCTGTCCTTTGTGATTCCAGCTGCCCCTTTCTTAGGCAGAGAAATTAAATTTCTCAAGACATCCCAGTACTGTTATCTAGAAAAACATTAAGGTACTGTCTATTAAAACTTGCCAATTGTAGTCCAAATGAAAGTTAGGTATTCTTTCAATCCCAGGTTTTGTACCTGTTCTTTCCAATTTTATAGTGGAGTAAAATAAACGGACCTGGGAGCTGGTATAAAAATAATCTCTGGTTATACCAGAAGTTGACAGAAAAAGTTCCATGATAAAATGTGTATAGATCTCCAAAATAAAATCTGAAAGAACAGGAGCAAAATCTGAGACTTTCTCGTCTTTTTAATCAGTTTGGATGTACCCTAAGTAGCTGGTACAGGATTTCAGCATTTATTTTTTGTGTGGCCGGAGACATGAAATATTATTAAATGTAGTTTTATGAAACAAGTTACTTTTTGGCCCAAGTCTTTTTGTATTCTTTTTGCTTTCAGTTCCTGGGCCAGCACTGGAGACCTTTGTAGGAGACGATATCAACACTATCCTTATTTTGAATTTGTTTAGTGGAACTGAATACAGCGTTAAAGTATTTGCTTCATACTCAACAGGATTCAGTGATGCCTTAGCAGGTGTAGCCAAAACATGTAAGAATCTTTAATTTCTTGTTATCCAATTATCTTGTTATCTGCATGGACCAGTAATCTCAGCATTATACTGTGAACAAAATTTTGATTGGAATCATTTCCCATCTCTGCTCTTTCTAATGAAAATATAGTTTTTTCTGTTGTTAACATGAAACATTGGATGTTTTCACAAGTACTGTAAACAATATTTCTTAGACACCACAATATGTCTCCTGGATATTGTACATTTGGTACAGAAAATGGGACAGAACTATTTAAAAATCAAGTAGACATCATGATCAACATTGTGATTACAGTATAAAATAAGTCTATTCAGTTCTTAGGGTTTTTTCATACTACACAATTGTAGCACTGTGATTCCACTTTAAGTGATATGGTCCCTTCCTATATAATCTTAGGATCTGCAGTTTAGTAAGAATTATCACTCTAGTACAGTGATGGTGAACCTTTTAGGGGCCGAGTGCCCAAACTGCAACCCAAAACCCACTTATTTATTGCAAAGTGCCATGTCCTTTTGGCTTTCTAGAGGGCTCTGAGTGCCACCTCTGGCACGTGTGCCATAGGTTCGCCATCACTGCTCTAGTACCTCCCCAAACTTCAAGGCTCAGGATTCCACAGGATGGAACCAGGTCAGTTAAAGTAAAATTGTAGTGACACACATGTGTAGTGTGAAAGTGTAACATGTAATGTTCCTTGTAAAGATGCACATCATTCTTTGTATCTGAAATATGATGAATGTGGATTGTTTACTCATGAGTTCTATGAACTGTAGAATTTACAGATTTTTTTTTTTTTTAAAAAACACAGCACTCTAGACTAGCTGCAGATGTCCAAGTCCCATGAAGCGTCTTCGGGAAATGGCAATATTTGTTCTTATTTCTATGATTTACTGGGTTTATACTTTCCGTGTTATTGATACAAAAGTCAATAGGTCAATAGCTAACATTCACTAGCTAACAGGGAGCTGGGGATGTTTAGCCTGGAGGAGAGAAGGTTAAGAGGTGATATGATAGCCCTGTTTAAATACTTGAAGGGATGTCATATTGAGGAGAGAGCAAGCTTGTTTTCTACTGCTCCAAAGACTAGGACCCAAAGGAGTGGATGCAAGCTCCAGGAAAAGAGATTCCACCTCAACATTAGAAGGAATGTCCTGACAGTAAGGGCTGTTCGACAGTGGAATACACTCCCTTGGAGTGTAGTGGAGTCGCCTTCCTTAAAGGTCTTTAAACAGAGGCTGGATGGACATCTGTTGGGGATGCTTTGATATAGATTTCCTGCATGGCAGGGGGTTGGACTGGATGGCCCTTGCGGTCTCTTCCAACTCTGTGATTCTATGAAAATGTCCCAGTTTCCCTTTTATTTTTTAGCATTTACTAGCAAATCCGATTATTTAATAAGTCCAATTTGGAAATATCCCAAATTGGGAAGAAAC
>NC_056525.1:233017354-233081152 GCF_019175285.1 Sceloporus undulatus
GGGTTTTTTTTAGGGGGAACACAGATGGGTCCCAAGGGCCTACAGGCTCACAGTTGTGGCCCCATGGGCCACACCTAGCCCATTCATGTTTTAGAATCATCACAGATCCAAATCTTGATGACATTTAGATGCCATTTGTTGCCTTGGGTCCTATACCTGGAAAAGGATAGGTTGGGTGTGGGTGGTTGGATGGATGAACAAATTGGATTTACATAAAGCAGCTCTTCAGATCCTAGCAGTAGTTTTTTAGTATTCGCATTTTCAACCACAAACATTTTCTCCTCAGAAAATATATGATGAATGTTTTAACCTGTATATTCTATTGCAGTGTATTTAGGAGTGACAAATCTGGGAGCTTATCAAATTCGCATGACAAGTATATGTGCTCAGTGGCAACTTCACAGGCATGCAACTGCATACAGAATTGTGATAGAATCTCTTGCTGGTAAGTTAGCATATCAGATAAAATCAATCAGCTGTAAAGATGTTCTTTTACATTGTTCTTAATATTTGTCATAGGTTGCATCTATACTGCAGAAATAACACAGTTTCACACCACTTTTATTGCCATGGCTCAGTGCTATGGAATTCTGGGAACTATAGTTTGTTGTGACACTAGAGCTCTGCTCTGGTGCCACAACAAACTACAGTTCCCAGAATTCCCTAGAACTGAGCCAGGCCAGTTTGAGTAATCTTAAACTGGATGATTTCTGCAGTGTGAATGCAGCCCTAATCTTACAACAGTGTCTAAACTGCCTGTGTAGATGTGGCTTTTCTTGCATGGAACAATTAATAGACCCAACAGACTTCCCAACAGCAGGCACAATTCATTAAGCTGTATTGAAAGGGTTCAGCAGAAGATCATAGCAGTGTGTCTTCAGGCTGCTTTTGTTCACTTCAGTGATATTTAATCAATTTCTTTTTAACTGTCCCTGCCTCAATATTAATTGCATGTTTTTGAATGCTTTTTGAATCACCTAGAATAGCAGAATCAACTTTGTCTAGGTTAGGCTGTGTGTTGTTTAAAAAATAAGTCTATCCTTGTAGTGTTGTATTGTTAGATATTTTAATCATGTTTTATGGCAATTTTATAGTTTGGGAGGGAGGGTTGGGTCAGGGTTTTGTGGGTTTTATTGTTTTTATATTTTGTATCATATAAACCAGTGGTTCTCAACCTTCCTAATGCCACAACCCTTTAATACAATTCCTCATGTTGTGATGACCCAAACCCATGAAATTATTTTCATTGCTACTTCACAACTGTAATTAAATAGGTGTTTTCCAATGGTCTCTGGCAACCCCCATGAAATGGTCGTTCGACCCCCAAAGGGGTCCCAACCCACAGGTTGGGAACCACTGATTTAAACTCTGTTGTTACCTGCCTAGATCCCCAAATGGAAGAGGCGGGATATAAATAAATATTTTATTATTTATTTAACCTGGAATATCCAGAGGGAAGCAGAAATGGATGCACAGCAGACACATATGAGGGAAGATGTTTGGGGGGAGGGCTTAGGACTGTAGCAAGAACCCCACCACCATTCTACCACATTCAGAGATAAACATTTTGAGTGTGTAATTTGTTAAAAGCATGGAGAATCCTTTGGGATTGTAGGAAAACCTCAGAAAGCAGAGTTCCAAATTTCAAGAGAGAAGCCCTATGCCTATAGACTCCATTGTTGTTGCTGTTGTTGCTGTTGTGTGCATTCAAGTGACTCCTGATTTAAGGTGACCTAAGGTGAACTTATCATGGGATTTTCTTGGAAAGTTTCTTTAGAGAGTTTGCCATTGCCTTCCTCTGAGGCAGAGAGAATGTAACATGCCAAAGATCACTCAGTGGGTTACCATGGCTGAGTTGGGATTTGAACCCTGTCCTCCAGTGTCAAGACCAATCCTCAAACCACTACACCATGCTGGCAGGTAACTGGAGATCAGGGTTGTGCCTGTTTCCATAAGCCTGCATGTTTATATGTATTCAGTCACCCAGCAAGAATATTCTCTTTTTTCCTCTAGCTACTTTATAATTTAAGCATAATTTATTTTCAAAGGACAAACAAAATCGTCCACATTCCAGATTTACTACTACACACAGTTTTGTAGATTGATCACTCTTTATATTAGGCACGTTTGTTCCTCAAGGTGATACAGTGGACATACCTACATTACAAATTCTATTTGTTTACCTTCCTTTCTCTCTATGAAGGGAACTGGGAATGGTGGCTTTGTGATCAGAGTTTCCAAGCATAATTTGCTACACCTACAACTATATCCTATAGTTATCAGGATTCTTTCATGCAGTGGAATAAAGCCACTGCAAACTTGTAAAGTAACCTGCTTATTGCTACTAAAATTGAAATTATTGCCTATCTACAAAACCCATCTGTAGTGCAGAGTGGGCATGCTTCAAGAACTGGATGGCCACTTTTGTACAAATTGATTTTCCAGGCATGTCTGGTCAGTTTGGGGAAGCAATATTTCTGTTTAGAAATGGGTAAGGGCCTAACTACTGTTTGAAAATAAACCTGCAATTCCTAGTCTGAGTTTTTTTGTCAATAAGTGATAAAGGTTTTGGCCAAAAATATTTTTAGGGGGGTATTGGGAGTTGCAGGGTGGTAACCTAAATACCCTAAAGACACTAGATCCCACCTGATCTTATGCTCCATTCACACCACAGAAATAAACCAGTGTGAAACCGGTTAATTTCCATGAAGTTCACACTCGCCCCAACTACATTCAGTGGAGGTTTTTTTGTGTGTGTGTGGGGGGGGTGCTGAAAAGCCTACTTAAACTGGTGCATTTGATACAGGACCCCTTAGCGATTCTTTTAAAAGAACCACAGCGATCTGCATCTTTGGTAGTGTGACCACGCTACCGAATCGATTAAGATCATGTTGCATTGTTCCAGAAATTGAGGCACCTCCATTGTAAATTGATACAGTGGCAAATGTGAACAGCAGCAGAGATTAAATGGCATGGAGAGATTTGATTGCAGTCTATGTAGTGGGAACACTGAACTGGTTCTGTATCGATTCTGAATCGGTGCAGAGATGCAAATGTCTTCGTTCAAAAAAGTAAGCGTGAAGGACCCCTTGGAAGCTGAACATGACTGCTCATGGATACCAGCTGCCTAGGCTATACTTCAGAGGGAGGAACTGGCAAAACTGCCTCTGAGTATTCCTTGCCTATGAAATTCATGGGATCACCATAGGTTTAACTGGCATCTTGAAGGCATGTACACACACAACTGGGTTAAGTGGAGTCTAGGGGACAAATAGGACCCCCTTCCCCAAGAATGTATGCACCCAGGGGGGTGTACAATTCCTGGCCCTGTTTTAGATGCTTGAGTTGAAGAACATAAAGGATTTTTAATACATTATTTCTTGTTTCATCATTTGTAAGATCATTTCTGTTTTCCACTGATGACTGAAATTCAATTATTTCTGAGTGTGAAATCTACCATTGAAACTACTGGCAAGTTCCTGTCAGTGAATCATGATTGTGCCTGTATATTTTAGATTGGCTAGTGTTTGCTAGCTTAGGCTGCATCTACACTGTAGTAATGCCATGGCTCATTGCTATGGAATTATGGGATTTGTAGTTTTGTGGGATATTTAGCCTTCTCTGTTAGAGAGCTCTGGTGCCACAATAAACTACAAATCCCAGGAATCCATAGGATGGAGCCATGACAATTAAAGTGGTGTCAAACTAAATTAATTCTGCAGTGTGGTAGCAGCCTTGGTTAAAATTACTATTGATTATTAATGTTAGCACAAACAGATAGTTTTTTGCCATCTTAAAGGCTGATAATTTTAGTGTGTTTTAAGCAAATGTGAAGTGCCTTGCCATCATTATATGCACAGAGGGATATTATTAGCTTACATTTATTGTACAGAAGGACAATAAAGTCTTAATCTTTAAGAGATTCCCTTTTTAATTTCAGATGGAACAACAGGAGAAGTACTTGTGGGTGGAGGGACTCCTAGACACTGCTTTTTTGAACTCATTCCTGGCACTGAATACAAAATCAGCATCTATACTCAACTACAAGAAATAGAAGGGCCTGGAGTTAGCATAATGGAGACAACATGTAAGTGAATTCTTTTTAATACCATGCTACCTAAGTATAATTCCTGTTGCTATTGTCAGAAGTAGGTGTCTTGTCATTTTCCCCATTGTATGATACAATAGTGCTAGGGAGTTTGTCTGAAACCAGAATCAGGGCTGAAGACAGGTTCCAGCCTAATACACTGCCTGAGAATTGATACAGCCGCATCTCAATGAGTTCTCTTCAATCCAGATCTTGGAAAAGTTACTTCTAGATTACGTCTTCCAGAATCACTATTCACCATAACCAGTGGCTGCGCTAGGTAGGGGGTTCAGGGAGATGTCATCCAAAAAGTAACGTTTCCCAGTTCTGGCCTTCATACAAGAAAGACTAAAATGCAAAATTTTTAAGCTTTCTGTTTTCTTGGGAATCTTACTAGCTTTTGTTTCCTTTCATTCATAGTTATTATTGGTTGATTCTCTGCCCTCCTTATTTGCGTTTCTCCTCTTTGCATTAGGAATGTGCTTTGACTGAAGTTTCTAATTATCTAATTGCTCCTGTCTTCCTTCATAATTTGAAATTAGAGTCAGGCACTTGTGTACGCCACTTCGACTCTGATTCAAGAACAGCAAGGAGCACATTTGCATGATCCCTTTCCTCACTGGATTTAATTTTTACTAATGGAGTGGCAGCTGATGTTCATGTACTTGAGAATGACTCCACTCTGGAGTTTGTCTGAACTGTAAAGTACTACATCTGATTTGGACAAGGGGTTAGCACCTTATGTAGCTTTAAAGTTTAAACTAAAAAAATGAAAGCCACCAGCTGCCACTGTATAAATATGGACTATGCCAATGAAAATGGACAATTTGAAGATGTTCCAGCTAGCAATTATCCTGTTATCTGTCATATATCTGTGACATCATGAGCATAATAAAGTTAATATTTACTATTTTATTTAGTGACAGCACCTGTCATTGTTGTGCTAGCTGGACCAAGAGATTTTGCTTGAAAGAATGTTGCTAGACTAGAAGGAACCCTCTTGTCACATTTAAGGGTAGAAATCAAGCTTCTGGGTGTTGCCTCAGAAAATGTGGCTACAAGCTATGTTGAAACAGGAGCACCATTTTTTTGAAAGACACAAAACTGGCACAGAAGAGTGTTCTGTGTTGTAGGGGCAGGGAGATGTTACTCAACACCATCATGTGTGCCTCAGCATTGAAGTATTTGCTTGGCAGGAGCCACAGCATTCTCCAGTCTGCCTTTCATCTTGAGGTGCCAGTCAGAGCCAGCAGGAGACATCTGAAGGGGAAAGAACTGGTGGGTGATGAAGAGAGTGTTTAACTACTCTGCCACCCACAACTTTTCCTTAAAATTTCTTAAATGTGTTTATTGGTCAAAATGCTTGTGGAAAGAAACTCATTTCCTGGCTGCTTTTTCTTCCGCACAAACCCCTACTTTCCTGCTCCTTTGTACATGCACAGCAAATGCCACTGAACTCTGTATCTCAGCAACATCCATCCCACAATTATATTCTGTATGTCCATAACAATAGTATTGACTGTACCACAAAGTGAAGGATTTCACCAGGAATTCAATACATCAGATGCAACAGACTTTGGGCTTGTGGGATGTATTATTTGTTATTGTTGCAGTTGCTAATATTTTACTATAACCTATCGATCTACCAGAAGCCACTAATGAGAGCCATGTGCAAAATAGTCTGGAGATGTTCAGTATGGTGAATTATTGACTGAAGTCATGATCTGTACAACACATGTTCAAATGCAAATTGGGTTACTATAGATTAGTATATTATTCTAACACAAAGAATCAAAGTAGCCAACACTGCTGCACAAAAATATGATCAAAAGCATAAATAAATAAATACATTGATATTTTACAGGTGAGGTATACCATAGCTAAGAGATAAATGGTTAGCACAGACAACAAAAGTGAAGATTTTTTTTAAAAAAAAAAACAACTTTACTTAAAAAAAAATCTGGGAAACAGAAGCTCTTGCTAAATCAATGAGACTATCTCCCATTTTGTTCCAATCTACATTTTACCCATCCCTGCAAAACAGCCTAAGCTGTGACAGGAAAATAGCACTTTTCCTTTGAATAGAGACATCTGGGGGTGCAGCTACACTGTAGAAATAATGCAGTTTAATATCACTTTAAGTGCTTTAGCTCTGTCCTATGAAATCATGGGAAATGTAGTTTTACAAGGAGTTTAGCTTTCTTTGCCAAAGAGTGCTGTGCTGGTGCCTCACAAAATTACAAATCACAGGATTCTGTAGGATGGGGTCATGGCAGTTAAAGTAGTGTCAAACTGCTTTACTTTTACAATGCAGATGCACCTGGTACTATGCACACTGAATAGCAATAAAAGCATATTGTCTTTGGTTTTTTGTGGGTTTTTCGGGCTATGTGGCCATGTTCTATAAAATTTCCTTCCTGTCGTTTCATCAGCATCTGTGGCTGGCATCTTCAGAGAATCCTTTGCCTGGAAAAAGTCGACTTCATATTGTCTTTAACTGTGGAAATTCTGTATGAATGGAGGTGCTTTTCATTTATCCAAACTGAGTGCCTGAGACACTAAACCTACGAATAGCAGAAGAAAATTACACAATGTTATACTATTTGATATATTAATGCTACTCAAAGTAATGGTGTGTCAGCTGGTGCCAGTTCAAGAACTTTCGGCTGCAGGTCTATGGCAAACTTCCAGACATGAAACTTGTGGTAGTGGTGGGTATATGCCTTCACACTGACTCATGTTTATGGCAACCCTATCATAGGATTTTCTTGGGAAGATTTCTCCAGAGAATGTTTGCCATTGCCTTTCTTTTAGGCTGAGAGAATGCGACTCACCTAAAGTCACTCAGTAGATTTCCATGGCTGAATGAGGATTTGAACACTGGTCTGGAGTCCTAGTACAACACTCAAACTATTATATGACACTGGCTCCCAAAAGAAAGAAATGCTAGATAGTATACAGCACAAATATGGTACTGTCACCTTGGGTTTGAGAAGCTGTCACCTCAGCTAGTTTGGGAAGGACTGTGTTTTAACAGTATTTGCATGATGCTCCCAACTTTAAACATGGGCTTTTGGGACAGAAGCAATAACAGTTGATTTTGCATCTTTTCTTTGTCTCTAACATAAATGTATGCAGACAAAGAACCAAACCTCTACAGAGCCAATACATTCTAACTGCTGAATAATTTAAAGTGGAATCCACAAAGGAAGCTAGATGATCTTGAGTTCTGTGTCATCAAACAGAACCAGTGCCATAGAATCCAAAACTCTTTATTTTATCTTGGTTTGTAATTATTGTCAGGAGCATGCCATGGTTTCGATATGTGACATTAGTAGTTCCACAGGAGTGTCCTGAGGAAAGCTATCAGAAGCAGAAGTTGGGGCATGCTGTAAGGGTAATTCATCCACACATCCATATAGGCCATGTTAAGATGCAGGGAAGGATAGATGACCTAGGCAAGGAGGAAAACATTAGGCTAGAATGCACTGAGTCAGGCAGGAAATAAAGCTGCCAGATTTTTTTATTATTATTTTCACTGTTTTTAAAGAATATATTTGCCACCAAAAGGACTAGAACCTTAGGAAGAGAAAGAACACCAGTTCATAATAAACTGAAGGCTGTGTTCTATCTTACATTCTGCACCTTCTCATGGTCCCTCAGAATTCCAGTAGTGCACTCATATTTCCTTTCTTATAGAATTAAGTTTTCCATGTCTTGCTCTTTTTTCCTCCTTAGTACCTTTCCCAACCCAGCCACCACCAACTCCTTCAACCACCACCCCACAGCCTACAATTCCTCCTGCAAAGGAAGGTAAGTGATTTTGTTGGCAGAGTAATTGATATAAATATTATAATAGTGACCTTATATTTCATAGATATTGCTGTGTTAGTCTGGAATATCAGTCTGCAAAACCCAGTAACCCAGTACTTTTGAATCCAGGGCTTTTACCAAGTCGTTTAGAAAGAACCGATCTTTTTTAAGGAGCCACAAATGAGAATGTGTTCTCAATTCCATTTGGAGCACTCAGGAAGGGAGAGGTTATGTGCAGAGGAGCAGAACATACACATCGCTTCAGAGAGTAGTCCCTTTAAAGCAGCGGCCATTCCCCCCCCCCTTCTGCCGGTTGATTATCTGCACCGATGGATGATTCCCAGAGTGCACAAAAGCCAGGGAGGGGAATATGATAAGACAGTGGACTTGTTTTTTTAAAAAATAAAAATTGAGAGCTTATGTGCACCGTTGCTTTTGCCTGGCAGCTGTACTATCAGTATGAAAGTACCTTTAAATACTGACGTAAGTGGTATGACAAAGATGCACATCACTTGAGAATGATCGGGTACATTCAAAATAGAGGCTCCATTTTAAACTGATACTACAGTAATGTGAACATCAGTAGGATTAAAATGCCATGGAGATATTCCATTGTGGTAAATGTAATGGGAGCTTCAATTCGGTATCACATCAAATCTCCTTGGATCTCCTCGGTACAAAAACATGAGTGTGAATGACCCCTTAGTGGGGTTTTTTTTTCCTGTTTTGCAAATAGTTTTTCATGATTCCTCTGGGCAGGACTTTTGGATGGTCAGTAAAATCTCACATTTTAGAGTACCAGAGGGAGGTGTATGTAGTTAGAGGAGAGAAAACTCAGCCTAAGAATGGGAATCCCAGCATCCTTTTGATTCCAAAGCACTTTGTATGTTTCCAGTTTGCAAAGCTGCAAAGGCTGACCTTGTGTTTTTGGTGGATGGATCATGGAGCATTGGAGATGACAACTTCAACAAAATAATTGGATTTCTGTACAGCACTGTTGGAGCTCTTGATAAAATTGGCCCTGATGGAACTCAGGTGAGAATTAATGGATGGACTAATGTTTAATTTGACTGGACAATTATATGAATCAAAATATAATACAGTATTATGGTATATACTTTTGAAAAATATACTATGATTTTGGTGGAATCATTCTGTAGATATTTAAATGTATATGAAGACAGCAAATCTTGTTTGATCACAAAAGCTAAGCCAGGTCAGGCCTAGTTAGTACTTGCAAGGGAGACCACCAAGGAATACGAGATACTATAGGCTATACAGTGTGCCCACTCCATATGCGAGCGTGCCATACGCGGCTTCCACTTTATGCGGAAGCCACGCTGCAATACATTGAATGGTGTGTGCGCCCATGGCATGGGCGCACCACACCGCCGTGAGCTCTATTGAATGGGGCTTGAGTTTATGCGGTATTTGTCTTACGTGGGGGGGGAGGGTCTGGAGTGGATCTCCGTGTAAGGCAAGGCTCCACTGTATTTCAGAGGAAGGCAATGACAAACTGCTTCTGCATAATTCTTTGCCAAGAAACCCTGTGATAGGTTTGTTGTGCATTAGAATTGACATGAATGCACAAAATAACAGAAACCAGGCTGCGAAAAGCATGACCCTCATGGCACATGTAGCCATAAGGCATTTCTGTTGTCATTGTTGTGTGCCTTCAAGTTGTTTCAGATTCATGTACAACCCTAAGGCAGCCCTATCATAGCATTTTCTTGGCAAATTTCTTCAAAGGGGGGTTGCCTTTGCTTACCTCAAAGGCTGACAGAGTGTGACCTGCCCAAGGTTTATACTGTCGAGCTGATTTGAACCTTGGATTCCAGTGTCATATTTCAAAACCCAAACCACTACGCAACACTGCCTTCCCCGTTTTGCTGACAAAGTAGTAATGATTCACCACTACTGAGAGATTAATTCTCTTTTAAATAACAGAAATCCCCTGCACTATTTTATCAAAAATCAGACATGGACTTGGAGCCATTTTCAGTTTTGTTTTGTTTTGTTTTTAAGTTTTTCCCCCTTTTTTGTCAGTCTATTTAGCCCTTGGGGGGGATTCCTAAGGGACAGAAAATTGCCCCTAAAGTTTCCCAACCTGGTTTATGTTTTTCTAGGGTGCACTCAGTCTCTATACAAAGACCCACTAAGATGCCACTGAAATACCTTTAACACCACACTTCTAAACCAATCTGCTTGTAGGTTTGTCTGGATGATTTTTGTACATCTTACTTCCAAATAAACCTCCGGAGGAACACAGTATTAAATCTGCAATATGGATACAATCCTTAAAGTTTTTACATGAGCTGACTGTAACACAAATGAACCAGGGCAAGTGCTCTCAGTGTTGTGGCCTCAAAAGAGAGCCACATTAACAGTTCACTAAAATTTCTTTTCTCCACAGGTGGCAATTGCACAGTTTAGTGATGATCCCAGAACAGAATTTAAACTAAATGCCTACAGTACAAAGGAAACTCTTCTGGAGGCTATCCAACAAATAGCATACAAAGGAGGAAACACCAAAACAGGTGGGCTGGATTGCTAGGTAGGAATTGTTTTTGCTGATTTTAATACAAACACACCCTTCTACTAAAAATGAAAGCACAAGGAATGACATTTGAAGTCAATAATTACTGTAGGCAAGAGTAGGATGGATGACTCACCTAGAGCAGGCCAACTAGGAATACTTTTCCATGTCCAGTGTTTCAGTGCAATAACATAGGGATGATTCTATTTTAGGTTACCTACATATTAGCATGTTCTCTGATCTGAACTATAAACTGTGGTTAATTTTAAATACTGGTTATTCAAAAATGTTACCATCTTAGCCCATGATTTGAAGTTGGCTTGTTTCCACACAGTGTAGTAGAGATTAACCACAGATTGTTGGTTTGAATGACAGAACAAGCTGTGACTAATCAAAAAATGAAGGGATGTTTTCCAAATTTGTGGCAATGGCAGAAGAGGAGAAGAGGTGAATTGCAAGAGTCTGAGGTTTGTTACAAGTTGTTTTCATAACTTCAGTCATGTTTTTATAATATGGCACATGGGCTTTACTTAATGTTTCCTCCCTTCCCATTTCTTTTTCAGGCAAGGCAATTAAACATGCTCAGCAGGTTTTATTTACCATTGATTCTGGGACCAGAAAGGGGATCCCAAAAGTTTTGGTAGTGATCACAGATGGACGATCACAAGATGATGTGAACAAAGTCTCCAGAGAGATGCAGCTAGACGGTAATTTGCCACTCTTAAGAAATAGTCATAGTATCACTAGTTTCCTCTTTCCTAACACTACGGTGTTTCAGGAGGCTTTTTAGAAAATATAAAGGGGAGGTTCAAATAGAAAAGTTGTTCTCTCTATAATAAATTTACTCGTATGAACTGTAATTTTTATAAAGAAGATATTTTGTACCTGCAAGGTACTTAAGGTACAAGGGCACAGTGGCTTAGCAGTTAAGATGCTGATTCTGTCAATCGCAAGGTCAGGATTTGAGGCCCAGGCATAATGTGGTGGAGTGAGCTCTGGCCATTAGTCCCAGTTTCTGCAAATCTAGCAGTTCGAAAGCATGTAAAAATGTTAGTAGATAAATAGGTACCACTTTGGTGGGAAGGTAACAGTGTTCCATGCAGTCGTGCTGGCCACTTTGCCTTTGGCAATGCTGGGTCCTTTGGCTTAGTAACAGAGATGAGCACGCACACACACACACACACCCAAGTAAACGACTTGACAATTATATCAAAGGGGAAACCTTTACCTTTACCTTTAATGTACTTAATGTCTTGCCTTTTCTGGGCATATACACATATTATTGGTTATTCATGGACCATCTTTCCATAGGCTGTTTCATGGAAGACGCTTACTGTGCAATCCTTTACAGTAAATGTATACTCAAAAGTAAATCCTTCTTTATTCAATATGACCAGTTGCCAGAAAGACTATATAGGATTTTCATTTTAGCTAATTTGAGTCTCCCCCCCCTTACAGTATCTGTGCCTTGTATTTTTTTCTTAATATAAGAGAAAGCGTAGAACATAATGAGATTATTAAGGTCTCTCCCTGGACTCCTTTGATCCAGATGTTTCACTATCTGGGTTAGGGGCTATGAACCAGAACTTGGACAACTTATTTTATGGGACTATAAATTTAAAGAACTCCAAGCCAGCATGGCTGTTGGACTCCAAAACCATTTCTGTAGTATTCTCCTTTAAAAAAAAAAGAAGGGGGGGGAGAGCAGTTTTTGGGTTCAACACACTATTGTGGCTCATATCCCTAATTTGCAACATTGTGTTGGCACAATGGTCAGGACACTCTAACATGCAATGCTGGTTTGCTGGCAGAGCTAGTATTAGAATTAAGTCATAGGTTTTTGAAAGAAGTAATAAAATTAATCTGTGTGCTTCTTTGTTCATTTGACATGCTACGTACTTTCTGCTCCTGAAATAAACTTGGCTGGCTAAAAGGAGAGAATTCCAAAAAAGCCTTTTTCTAAAAAGTGCTGAAAGATTAAGTTGGCAAAGTTCATTGGGCTGGGGAGGTGAATCAGTATTTTCTACTGTGCACCAGAAAAAGCTGCTTTTATTTTTGCATGCTAAGCTGAGTCAAAATAATTAGCAAGAACAATCTGTTGTTTTGGAAACTGCAATTTTTACTTATGTTTTTGGTGATTACTCTATAAGTTTGCTTTTTTCCTTCTCTAGGGTTCAGCATATTTGCCATCGGAGTAGCTGATGCTGACTACTCAGAACTGCTTAACATTGGCAGCAAGCCTAGTGAAAGGCATGTCTTCTTTGTGGATGACTTTGATGCCTTTAAGAAGATTGAAGATGAACTGATCACCTTTGTCTGTGAAACAGCATCAGCAAGTTAGCAGTTATTTATTTATGTTTTTATAAAATTTTGGTCCAAATAATGTAACAAAGATACTGTATATTGCAATACAATAGTAACCTAATTATTTCATTTCTGTGTATGTTTGGAGGTAAGTCCCACTACATTCACTAATGCTTGTCTGAAGGAGAAGATGCAGTAGTCTACAACCTTGGAAATTGTTTCATGAAGAATTATCTGTTTAAATGATCAACCCTATTTTTACTCTCTTTTCAGTGCACCTGGAATTGTTCCATAAAGAATTGTTAAACCTTTTCTGTGATTTTATGTTGTGATCACTTAAAATCAAATCAGTGGGGCAGAACAAGCTTCCTGCCATATTTCACATTAGGATCCCTTCTTCTCTAGGGCCCATGTAGTGCCTTTGAGATGCTTTATTGTAAACCCAAGGAAATAGAATTAAAACAGTCATCCTACATAGAAGTTAATATGATGCTATACTGACCAGCAGAGTCTTTCCTTCCTCATGGCTGAGATCTTTTTCTATAATATTTACTTAGTAAATCCTATTTGGCAAAGATCCTCAGCAACATTAATTTAATTTCCTTCTTGAATAAACTGCCAGTTTTAGTATTTCTTCCTCATTAGCAATGAATAGCCATCTGTTTCCCATAAAGCAGGGGCATAAAGTCCATGGGTCTTAGGTGGTCCCGAAGGCACCCCTTAAGAACTATGCTACCAAACATTAGGTGACAAATCATACCACAGATCTTGGGCTTCAATCTGCTAAAACCCATAAAACAAGTAGAAAACGAGGCAGGAAATTTTAAAAACATTCTCAAAACAAGCATTTCTTTCTCGTTTTATGGCCTTCCCAATTTGCCACCAAACCTATGTGGTATAATTTGTCATCAAAATGCAATGGTATGACAGCAGCAAGTGTCTCCTCAAACCCACTGAAGTTGGCCAGCTTTGCTGGAGAAAGGAATTTAAATGTTTTTCTGTTATTATTTTTTCTTTTTTTCAGTTGTGATGAAATAGTTCTATTTTATTTTAAAAAAAGAATAACAATGCAAAGAACGTAGAACTGTATACTTTCGTCCCCCAAGGAGAAGATGACAATTTAAAGTACAATTAATTCAGAAATCCCCCAGTTGCACTGAAGAGAAAGAAATACTTTAATCCGATAAACATGAAGCCTGTAATTTGATTCTCTAAATAGGCACAGTAGTCTTGAAATGCTTTAACAATGCTTTGCCTGGTATACTGGTAAATCATGTTGTATATCACACACACACACACACCGCACGCAAAGCCGTAAGGCCATAAAGGAAAAAAAAATCAAGGATCAGTGTTTGTCTATGATGTCATGACAAATTCCAATAACTAAAGGCCAGAACAGACAGGCCAAAATAAAGCTGCTTCGGGTCATTTGGAGATATGCTGTGTAAATGATACATGCATCTTGAGGCCCAAAGCTACGCCAAAGCTGTGCTCCAATCCTTAGGACTGGAGTGTGGCTTTGGTGCAGCTTCCGGCCTCTTAGGATGCATGCTAAATTAATAAAGGACAGCAGTTCCAGAGAAACGACCTAGCTTGGCAAAATGTCATCTGGAGTCCTATAGAATCAACAGCCCTGAAGCTATTCCGATAGTTACTGTTTTAATGGTCAGTGTTATTGGAGAGTATCACATGTCTTTTTCGCTTGAGTTGAGCACAGGCTTAAACCATTTTAAAAACGGATGTTATTACACTACTCTGTGCCCAGCTCAGAGGCATCATGTACCTGATCTGGATTTGTCCCAGACTTTGCAAAGAACTGTTTTTTCTTTTCTTTGCAAAGTCCAGCTGGGAATAGAGGCATGCGATAACATCCATTTTTTAAACGATTTAAGCCCATGCCCAACCCGTGCCCAGCTCAGGAGAAAAAGGTGTGATAATCTCCATTGTGATAAAAACATATCTGTCAATATCTTTGTTTACCTGAAGATATTTTTTCAATACAATTTTTTTGTTCTACTAGTTGTGCCAAACTGTATATCAAGGCCTTAGTGTCTTTTGTTCTCCAACACTAATTTAGTTTTCCATTTAGTCATGAAAAATATAATACATCTAAATATTTCTTCTTTCGGGAATTATAAACACTTTTGTTTGCTTTTTCCTTATTGCAGCTTGCCCATTGGTTTACAAAGATGGCAACAGTCTAGCAGGTATGTTTTGATATAATTATTTTTAAAGATTTATGTGTTCCATATATTGATACTTCATTAAGAAATTTATTTGTAATTAGAAGAAAAGGGTTGTTGATTTTATGGGCCTGTTACATCACTGGCCGTTCTATACTGGACTACACAAATTCAATGAGAAAATTACATCTCAAATCTCATACTGAGATATGTTTGTTGCCTTTGCATGATATGGTTTATTGTTATATGAAGGAGCAGGGAGCTGATCATTGGGCTTATGTGTTGCTCCTTCCCTTATTTGATATGGTCATCAGGAGATCTGAAGTATTTGCTTCTGCTTTTAAATAAGTGTGGTTCAGCATTTTGTCCCAAACCATGGTCAGCCTTATCTGTGGTCTACTGAGCCAATTTTAAAAATGTCATTTATGAATCTAACTTGTTTCTGTAATCATGTTAAGAATATCGGCAATGGGAAGCTTGGATGCAATGCTAAACTGAAGTTACTTGGAATGGAAAGGCTAAAGAAAGAAATCATGCAGAAGATGGAACAAACTTATTTTCTCCTACTCCAGAGACTAGAATATGAAGAAATAGATTTAAATTACATGAAAAGAGATTCTGCCTAAACATTAGGAAGAACTTCTTTACTGTAAGAACTGTTCAACAGTGGATGATGGTGTCGTTTGAAGGTCTTTAAACAAAGGTTGGATGGATACCTATCAAGATTTCTTTAGTTGTGTACTCCTGCATAGCAGGGGTTGGACCCAATGGCCCTTGTAGCCAGTTCCAGCTTTAAGAGTCTATGATTTTATGTAAAGCTTTCAGTGTCTTCATATTCACTCCAGAAGGAGAATTCACAAGCCCAAACTTCTTCCAATAACAATAAACTAAGATTTATTATTACATTAGCTTTGAATCAATGGTTGGTTAAGAAGAGCAGAGGACAACAGACTGAAGTGTTCCACTAGAAGACGCTATCTTCTGGATCATACTGCTCTCTTTTGTAATAGCCCTCTTGAAGACTCTGGGGATTATGCACTAACAAAATGATGCTCTAGTTCCTGCTCATTTCCTGTGATATCTTTCTTTGAAAACTTTAGGCAGTGAAATCTGAATTATCTAGAGTCTGTGCTTTGCACACAGAATTATGCAGGTTCAGTCCTTGACTTTACTACTAGGGATCATCTGCTTAAAACAGGTAGTGAACTTCTGTCTCATGGCTGAATTCAGCTCTTGGTAGTTCTCTATCCAGACATTCAAGCCCCAGCCCAAGCTAATGTGATAGGAATGCCTGCTGTTACATTTTATCACTCTTGGAAATAACCATGAGAGTTCCCTTTCACTTGCTGCTCCCCATTCCTACGGGAACAATGAACAGGGCACATAGCAGGAATGTGATTCCACTCATGCTCAGAGGAACAACTCTTCCAAGTGCCAGCTGAGTCTCTTCACATGCTGATCAATGCCCCAGTAGTGGTGGCATGTGGCACATAAAGTGGAATCCCTGTAAAGGGGGAATCCAAAGACTGATCAGTGGTGAGATGATAGTAGTGATTCCCTTTTTTCATGGTGTGCTCTTTGACAATTAGGACTCTAAGAACCACACAAGGCAGGTTCGTGACTCAGCTTGGACAGCTAAAGAACCACCTGAATTCTGTGGCTCACTGGCCTGTTCAGGATAGTGAATAGTAAGTAAAGGTAACTTTAGTCTTAAAATCTTGGCTAGCCACTGTTAACCACACTATTGTTCTAAATGTACCAATGGCATAACTTAGGTACATATATTCAGTTCAGGTTCACCTGCCAAACATTTCTCTTTCTTAGCCTCTTTCAGTTACCATTGAAACACATGATAGTTGTCCAAGAATCATCAGTTTGCTTTATATTCTGTGGGTTCTCTGATATGGAAGTTCCTTGGGATGTGTCAATGCTATTAAGTTTAACAGTGACATAAATCTCCACTTTGTAGCTCATTTTCTCTCCCTAGCCAGATTAACAGGCAGAACTGACACACATTATGCTTCCTGTGGTTTTCAGGATTTAAAATGATGGAGATGTTTGGCTTGGTTGAAAAGGAGTTTGCAAGCGTGGAAGGAGTTTCTATGGAGCCAGGGACATTTAATGCCTACTCCTGTTACAAACTGCATAAGGATGCCTTGGTTTCCCAGCCAACCAAGTATGTATTCTTAAAACAGATTACATTACCTATAGCCAGCCACAAGAGAAAACTAATGGAAGCCAAAACATGCCAATATTTTTTCGTATCTGCACATAGAAAAGGATGGGTGGATGGATGGATGGATGGATGGATAGATAGATAGATAGATAGATAGATAGATAGATAGATAGATAGATAGATAGATAGATAGATAGATTTACTTACTTACTTACAGTACTTACTTACTTTAGAAGCCACCTGTCAAGACCTAAGGTGGTTTCTAATACAACAAATTAAAAATGTTTGTAAAGATAGAATCAGGCTCAGCTCTATCATCTGTCAAGAGTTTGGGAAGACAATCCATTTCAAACTGAAATTTGCAGTACAGTGGAGGGACAACATATTGCCAAGTAAACACTTACCTATATTTGTCACCAGAGGAGAGGGCAACTGTTGGATTTTTTCCAACGCTGCAGAGTGGCTTAAGTTATCTCTAATGACATTTAACAATTAAAATTGCAAAAAGCAACAGGTTTCAAGTTATTTCTTTATGTGTATATGGTGAAAGTTTTGTTTCTTTGGTTAAAAGAGGAAAGAGGGGAGTTGGATGTAAGCCAATTAAATGATGCAATCTCACTTAAGTGAACAAGACAGTGTTTGGGGAAGGAAAAGGAGATAAAAACACAAGACCTGCAATTTTCCCATGGGGATAACATCCCTTCCAGAGGGATTTCTTACTAACCTGCAAAACGTATTGGAAGAGAGAGTTGATAGACAAGAATAGGTTCACTGTATCAGGATTGGTTTCAGTTTCAAGCCGCACACATTCTGGTGTGAATGCAATGTTAAACTGGATTTTAGTATTACATTCACAATTTAGTATTATTTTCATGAGACTACTCCTTCTTCCCACTCATTCTCCACTCAGTGAAGACATGAACAGAAGCATTCACTTCCATTTTCAACTAACCACAGTTTGTCAAATTGCCCAATCCAAGATAAACTGCTGCTAGCTTTAATCAGAGAGCCAGTATGGTGTAGTGGTTTGAGTGTTGGACTGTGACTTCAGAGACCAGGATTCGATTCCCACTTTGGCCATGAAACCCACTAAGTGATCGTGGGCAAGTCATAAGCTTTCATCCTCAAGGGATGGCAACTGCAAATCTCTGAGCAAATCTTGCCAAGAAAACCCCATGATAGATTCAACTTAGGGTCACCATAAGTCTGAAACCATCTGGAAGCAAACAACAACAACAACCTTTAATCAGTTAATTATTGGATAAATTTTATCCAAAGAAGCCAAGGTCAGAAATGATGTTTAGAGGTTAGCTTTTTTGGATGACATAGCTAACAACAGATCCTCCCAGTTCAGGTGACATGACAAAATGTTATTACATGAAAAAGAATGCTTCCAATATCCTCTTTGTAGCCATGCTGAAGTAACAGAAGAGAATGGGAAGCACAAGAGACCAAGGGTCATGCATTAGCATTAAACTGTAATTTGTTGCCCACATGCAGTCTCTGTGTGCATAATACACTGTCTACACTCACTACATTTTCACTTTTCTCCATGCCACACCTACACACAGATGTACACCCCACAGACAGAAAGACAGAATATATTAATCTCTTACTCTCCTAAGCCCTCCTACATCTCAGTGTACATGTTTGGGAATGTTTAAACTTTGCCTCTCTAGTTGCTGAGAACTAGGCATAATGGGAATTAATGGTGGGAATGGCCTCTATTAACTCCCAAGGACAGCCAGTGAGATTGATGTTTCTCTGCCACTACTAGTGGTTGGCAAACCACAGTCTTGTGAATGGTACACTCAGGGTAGTGAGAGGTGGAAGCTAATAGTTACCATCAAAATAGTGTTTTGCCTCCTGAAGTTTAGCTGGTTATATAGGCTCCAGGAAAAGTGGATGCAGCCCTCACATCCCCATAGGCTACACTAGAAGCAGCTGCAGGGTGCACATCTCTAAGATGTTGACACCAGGTCAAAGCCTTGTGGACAGCTGTATTTGATCTGGAGTGTGTAGACCCTAACCAGGTTTCTTTATATCACTTTGTGGAATTGTGGGAATAATCTGAAGAAATTTCACATGCAGCAGCATGTGGCAGACCAAAGACCTGAACGGAACAGAAATTCAGAATGTATTGCAACTTCAGAATACCAGGTTCCAGCAATTTACACCCATTCAGCTTCATGAGTTAAGAGGCTCTATTACTGCAAGTTGAAGGAGCCAGCTTTGCACAGCCCTCTTCTCTCCTGTGATTGAAAAGACTAAAAATCCAGAGCTACCCACCAGGCACATCTACCAGCCTCTAGCTGTTAGATTTCTGGTTTATTATTCAAAATAGGAGACATATGTCTGTGTTTGATTATTTAGACCAGTGTGACAAATATTACTTTTAGAAGCTAAACCATGTCATGAGCCATGCCTGCACAGTGTGGGATGCTGGTCTGACTGGTTTGTTTTCAGAAGTGGTGAGACTCAAATGCCAGTATTTCTTCAGTGAATCCCTGAAAAGGTTCCATCTGTACCTGTAACACACCATAGGAGTAGAATACTTGTCAGATTGGAGAACTAGTGTCTTTGTGCATTGGCAGAGCTAGGAACATGTTGACCTTTAATGTGGGGGAAGAAAAAATGTAGATGTAGCAATGGGAAGATACAGGAGACTGGCACAAGAAAGACAAAGGTGTCTGAAAGGCAGTTGAATGATCTAAGCCAGTGATGGTGAACCTTTTACAAACTGAGTGCCCAAACTGCAACCCAGACCCCACTTATTTAGTGCAAAGTGCCTTGTTCCTCTGGCTTTCCAGTAAGAAACTCTGGCAAACTCTGTGCTGGGGCGACAGCATGTGTGCCCACAGAGAGGGCTCTGAGTGCCACCTCTGGCACGCGTGCCATAGGTTCGCCACCACTGATCTAAGCCTTATCTAGAAGAACCCTGGGGATCCATTCACTGCCTTCCAGAGCAAAATAAATAAATAAATAAATAAATAAATAAATAAACAGATAGATAAATAAATAAATCAATCAATCTGGACAATTGGAGGCTGACTCTTTGAGTTCTTTCATACATGAAACTGTACAAAATTGCCGCATAGATCATGTGCAAAAGTTCAGAAAGTGCATCCTGCTGTTACACTGTATTGCACATCCTCAGTCTGGTTGAGAACAAAGCACAGGCTGCTCATGACCCTTTCAACTTGCTCATTTTCCTTCGATTTGACAGGGTGCCACAATAAAGTCAAGCCTCCTGGTAGAGGCCCAGGCAATGAACAGATGAAGGACTGAAGCCAAAAATAAAGCAAACCACCTTCACTTTTCCTTGCCATTCAGGAAATTGTAGCATAACTGCAGAGATGCTGTCTTATGTTCTCAGAGTTTCCAAGTTTAACAGCTTCTGAACACAATCCAATGAGAGGCCATCAGTTCAGGTTTTCAGAAGCAGATATGGGCTTGGTTGGGAATCACTCTTTTTCAGTATCTCTGTTTGTACACACAATAGGAATCCCATTCTGAGATTATTTTGCTAAATACCATCACTCCCCATTAGAGAGATGGGACATTTATAGTTCTACAGACAGCATATTTCCACTGCAGTCAATCGTTTGTTTGGCAAGGGGAAAGTTGGACCATCTGCCAGTAGTGATGTTTGTGGAGATAGTTAGATTGTGGCATCTATTATTTTTTCAGCTGAGATTTAACTTGTTTCCTTCCAAACATTTACTGAAAGAATTTTTCCTGTATGCTAGACTGCCTATGCTACCTCTGGAATATTACCAAGATTAATCTTTACATTGGCCAAACCTATGCTTTAAAATAATCATTACATTTATTTATCATACATCCCAAACTGGCATGTTGGCTGAAAACACAAGAGCAAAGTAGATTGTGTTTCAACGAAATTGGGTTCAGAAGAAAGATATTGCTTGAAAAGGGAGTTCAGTAATGCTAATTCATTCCATATGCAAATTGTACTGATTAGGAAATGCATGACAGAAGAGGAGGGACAAGTACACTTATAACGTGGCAGCAGACACTAGAAAAAGTGGAAAGTTATAGTCTTTAACTCTTGCCAGATTGTTTTCCAAAGTGAAGCAATGCTGATGTATAGCTGGAAGAAATTAGAACAATAATATGTTAGCATTATTGCAACGGGCATTTCCCCCAGTCAGCTAGACAGAAATCTCTCTAGTTGTCTAAAGACATTCTCCCAGCCAGAGGAGATGTCCAATTAATGCCCAATTCACTGATTCGAATTTCGTAGTGAGGGCATGCAAAGAAACAAACTGATTAATGGGTGTGTCACAGAAAATTGCTGTAGGGGAAAGCTGTAGTAGTGCTCAGTAGTATTAATTTGAGAAGTATATGAAATTTTGTTAGTCATCTTGAAATTGTTTTGGTTCCCTCAAAATTCCTCAAATACGTCTGCTAATGTGATTCTTTACTTCCAGTATACTCTCTTACTTGACATTTTACTTCAAATGAAATCCAGTGACAGTGAGTGAACCTTCACAAAAGTTCACTGATCCTCTTTGAAATATTTCTCAGTCCAAAATTCTTCATATACTCTTCCTGAATGGACTGCTCCAGTCTCCTTCTCACCTCAAATTCCTTTCAAATTTCACTTTGGAAAAGAACACTTTACACTTTTACATTTGTTTCTCATTTATGTTCAAGTCCACACATTTCCTATATATATGATACAGTATATTCTGATATTATTTGAATGTCCTGACTGAGTTTGTGAACTTGGCAGCCCTAAGCTGCTCATAAATGTCCTCGCCAGGACTTTGTTTTGCCATGTTCTTGTTCTAATCAGTTTAGGAACATAATAATATTTAATAATAATTTGTTTTATTTATATACCGCTGTTCCAAAGATCATAGCGGTGAACAGCAAGTAAGCTAATTAGCAAGTAAGGTAATTACAGTCTGGGTACTCATTTTAGCGACCTCAGAAGGATGCAAGCCTGAGTCGAGCTTGGGCCCTTTTGCTGGTCTTGAACTCGCAACCTTGTGGTTTTGAGTGAATGGCTGCAGTACAGGCATTTAACCACTGCGCCACCAGGGCTCCAATGATGTGGTCTTCACCTGCAATTGGTATATTTTATCTTTACTGTCACCTGACAGGAAGAGTATTTCTATACTGGGACAAGTGTTCATCATGGCTCCCATATGATGATGATAATTATTTTTATCAGACTAATACTGCAGAAGACATTGTCTGACAAAATAAATGGGAAGGCCCATAGATCAATGGTTATGCCATAACATGGAACAAGCTGCCTGCTGGTGCACTTAGCCCATTCATATCCACTTAGCTTCTCCTACTAGAACAAATGGTTTGTTTCATATGTTGACCAACTATAGTGCCCCCTTCAAGCCAAATAATAAACCACTTTTGCTTTTTGTTGTACAGTTCCTCTATTTGGGGGGGAACAACTAACCAAGAAGTAGTTGTTTGGATGATATACTAGCAGTAGTTCTAGTAGGAGCAACAAATCAGATAATAATAATAATAATAATAATAATAATAATAATAATAATATTTCCTGCCTCTCCCTGCAGATCGAGGTGGGATTACATCCAATAAATACAAATACAAAGATACAATCAAAAAAAATACTGACATTATTAATAAAATTGCATGATGCAGATGGCTTGCTAGGATCAGCACTCAGCTTGCTCATGGTAAGCCAAGGTTCTCCAGAATTGGGCTTACTGATGGATGCAAATATGGCCACTGCCTTTCTTGGTTTAAGGTTGCTTTATAGATTAGTTTAAACTTACAGTTTAACTAGTAAGATATGAAAATAATAGGGATTGGGAAGGTAATGTAAGTGTGGCATTAGATGAACTAGAGCTGAGACAGTAAGAAGCTTCTTTATTTCTTTTTTGCAATATCTGCCCCCCGCCCTTTTCCATACACATGTTTTTAAGAACCTGATATTTCCCATTTTGGAATACAAACACAATACAGAATTGTGCAAAAGAGAAAATTGCTATTTTTGAACATACACCATGATTGATTACATTACAAACAGGATTATATAGTAAAATCAAATAATGGCAAATGTTACATGGATTTACAACAGGTGAAATTCAGTGAAGCAGGATTAAATCCCATTCACTTCAGAGGAATGTTATCTTGGTTAGTTTCCCTAGTTGATAACACTCGTTGTAACTCATCAGTTGGTCTCAGTCATGACTCAGTGGAAGAAATGAATTTCCATCAAATATATGTACTATATGAAAACTTAAGAAGAAAAGCTAAGCATAGGCTTTATGAATCTCTTTTTTGGCTGCTCTCTTCAAACCACTTCCTTTGGACTATCTCCTTAGGTTTGACAGCTACAGTGTGTTTAGACTTTTGTACATACCATTTTCAAGCTTTGTGAAATTAAATCATGAACAGAATTATTAAAAGTTTATGGAGGTGACCTTGGTAATCAGCTGTTCATCTCCCAGTATCTTATGGGTGCCTCCAGGTTAAATGGTCAAAGTTGCAGGAGAGAAGTAGAATATGTCAGGAAAAAGCCACATGGGATATATAGTCACAAGAAATATAATATGTATATGAATGTATTTGAAAGTAACATGACACAGCAAAAGCAATTGAAATGTCACATAGGTGTTGCATATAATGTAATTAGAAGGTCCTAAAAGCCAAGGACACTTGTGGCAAGGACAAAGTGAAAAGGTGCAAATTGACATCACCTGAAAGTCATTGAGTTGCATCTAATACTGAAACTACTGAAGACTTTCTAATTAAAAAGAAAGAAAAAGACCAGTAATAGTATTTGTTCTCTTGCAATATAGTTGCATAGATACTTCATGTACAATGTACTGTATTCTTCTTCATAAACACTGGATTTTATTGGCAGCTGATCAATGACTGGCCATATAAATATGTTGAGTGCTACCAGCAGTAGTGCCATTTGGTGGTTTGTTTATTTATTTTTTTAATTAAAAATGTCTAGCCCAAAAGGAACTCATGATGGCTAAAACATCAGAAACATGAAATACTGCTAGAGTCTCCCTTATTTGAAATGTTTGACCAGAAGTGTTTTAGCTTTCAGATTTTTAATTTTCGTTTGGAATGCCCATATTTGCATGTACATACATAATGAGATATTTTGGAGATGGTAGCTGAGGCTAAACATGTTTCATATACACTTTATACATAATACCTGAAGGTAATTTTATACAATATTTTTTAAATTTTATCCATGAAACAAAATTTGTGTGCACTAAACCACCAGAAAGTAAAGATATCACTGTCTTAGCCACCATGAGAAAAGTTGTGGATTTTGGAGCATTTCATATTTTGGAATTCTGGATAAGGGAAACTCAACCTGTAATATAAAATAATATGCAAAGCATTCCCAAGGATAGGGCATTAAAACTAGAGAAACATTCAATAGAAGCAGGGAGATATTTGCGCCAAATTGCCTTTTTAAAAATCCATGTTTTTGAAGGCTACCTAAAATAATGCCAATAGGTCCTGGAGGGTTTCCCTTTTAGGGGTGGCTGGTGGTTTCTGTACCAGTGGAGTGATGGGTTGAAGTCTGAGTTTCTAAATAGATACACATAAGAACCTCAGCCATTCAATAATCTAGCCTCTTTGTTTCTTACTTCTAATAGTAAACATACACTTCACAGGGATATGATCAAACAACTATACAGTCCGCCCTTCTCTTACGCGGGGGATCCATTCTGGACTCCCCTGCGTAAGAGAAAATATGTGGATGCTAAAGCCCGATTCAAATGAATGGGGCTCGTGCCCGCCGCGGTGCAGCGGCGGCACGCGGTGCGCATGCCACAGCAGCAAGCCCCATTCATGTGAATGGGACACACCACCCCTTGCACCCTGCATGATCCTGCGTGGCTTTGAGCATATGCTCAAAGCTGCATATAACGTGCCCGCATATAACGCAGGTGCATGGTACATATATTATAATTCTGGTCACTTGAAAGACTACAGAACCAAGTTGTCAATGGAAGTTCCCTTCCCATTTAGCCAGTGAGAGCAAACGTGGTATAATAGTTTGAGCATCTGATTACAATTCTGGATATCAGGGCTCAATTCCCCACTTAGCCATGGAAACTCACTGGATGACCTTGGTTGTCACATACTCTGAGCCCCATAAAATCCCATTATTGGTTTGCTTTAGGTTTGCCATAAGTCAGAAACAACTTGAAGGCACACAACAACAACAACAACAACAACAATTTATATGGAAAATGATTTTTTTTAAAGTTATCTCCTACTTGCAGCCTAACATAATACAGACCATTTTATCACCTTAAGCATTCTTCCACCTCATTCAGCTCCCTATGTAGAACCAAAAAAGGGCAACCTTTCGGAATCAGGCAGCCATGTTGACCCACAAATGAATTCAAAAGTTCCAGAGCCTGTTCTCCAGTAATGTATTTATTTATTTATTGGGCTCATTAAAATTGCACAAAAATCTTTGTGCTAGCATTGGAAACCAAAGTTGCACAAAATGAAATAGCACAAGAAACAAAATTTGAAAATTAAATTGCACAAAGAAAATCGTGCTAGCTTTTGAAAACACTTTTTAAAAATGGGAATAATAATGTTTGGATAGTAAGCGAGGAGAATGTGTATGCCTACGCTCAGTTTAGGCTTATCAGGTTGTTGTTCAGAGACACAGCCATGTTAGTCTGGAATATCAAAGGCATCTTGTAGCACTTTTGAAACTAAGGAGATTACTGCATGCCATTCCTGCGCTGGGAGGGATGTGGGATCTAAAACTCAAAAATGGATTCACTGGGCAGTAGGCAGCCTATATGCAACCCAGGCTTCTCTGGGTTTCTTGCACAACTTTTCATACATGGGAAAATCCCAAGTATGAACAGCTGTGGGAGAAGCCCGGGTTGCAATACAGGCGGGGCAGTGTAATAGGATCCGTTTTTGAGTTTTAGATCCCGTGTCCCTTTCAGCACAGAAATGGTGTGCGGCAATCTCCTATTAAAGAAGTTGTCTCATGTATCTGAGGAAGTAGACCAAGCCTATGAAAGCTCATGCTACAATTCTTTCATACAGTTAGTATTAAAGGTGCTACAAGATCCCTTTGCATACAGGTTATTGTGGTTTGTTGTGGCCTTCAAGTAATTTCTGACTCATGGTGATGCTAAGGCAAACTTATCATGGGGATTTCTAGGCAGAATTGGTTTAGAGAGGAATTGCTCTTGTCTTCCTTTGAGGATGAGTGTGAATTGCCCAAGGTTTCCAGGGCTGAGGAGAGATTTGAACCCTGATCTCTCAGTGTCCAAGTCCAACACTCAGACCACTACACCACAGTGGCTGTCAGTCCACAGAGAGTCACAAGAAAAATCATAAAGGCAATGAAGTTTGAATTGTTATCTGAGAACAAAAAAGTCCCTTTGATATCTGAAGAGAGTAGGGCCAGTTGTTGCTGGAGGAGTAGTTGCTTTAAGGAAATTATTTGCTATGATGACATCAGCTTCAGTTTTAATTTTCTTTTACAGATATTTACACCCAGAGGGGCTTCCTTCAGACTACACCATCACTTTTCTTTTCCGCATACTCCCTGAAACACCACAGGAGCCATTTGCTCTCTGGGAAATTTTAAACAAGGAATATGAGCCTCTAGTTGGAGTTATTTTGGACAGTATGTATTTTATGACTTTTTGGTGTCTTATGATTGATCTATATTCTGCCTTTTCATTTTCATGATCAAGGAGGCTAATGAAATCATCAGTGCAATTCTTCCCTGCCTGTCTCAAAGAGATGTGGAACTTTTATTCTGTGCAGCACTCCACAAGATTTTACTTTTAATCTATTTTTGTTTGATGTTTTATTTGTAAGACTTCTATATATATATTTTTTTTACTTAAAGGCATGTATAGTTATGTTGTCTTTCAAAAAAAACAAAAGACATTTCTCTGAAATATGTTCTTTCTTATGCTTTACAGACGGTGGCAAAACCTTGACTTTCTTCAATTATGACTACAAAGGTGAATTCCAGACAGTTACTTTTGAAGGACCTGATATAAAGAAAATATTTTATGGAAGTTTCCATAAGGTGAGATTTCCTGAAATATTCTGGAAAACGGATGTGATGGTGCAAAAGGAAATAAGAGTCCATCTTTTTTTTAAAAAAATAATAAATCTGGTTTTTATTTGTTCTATGTAAAATAGTGGGTTTTTTTAACTACCTAGCCAAAAATTGATTTTCATTAAGTGAATATTTTCATAGTAGTCAGAATAGAATCCAGCAGCTAAAAAGGCCAATGTAAGTCTAGGCTGCATCAATAGAAGTATAGTGTCTAGATTAAGGGAAGTATAGAGTGCCTGTGCTATATGCAGGTGCACTATACACGCCGGCTTCCAGCATACGCAAAAGCCACACTGCAATTAAAGCAGTGGCACATGTGCCCATGTCACGCACACTGCCCCAAGCCATGAACACGCGCCCCATTGTTTCCAATGGGGTGTGAGCATATGCGAATTTTCCCTTACACAAGGGGATCTGGAATGGGTCCGCTGTAATAGTGCCACTCTATTGTGCTTTGGTCAGGTCTCACCTGGAATACTTTTTCCAGTTCAAAAAGGAGTGTATCCAAAGGAGGGTGGCTAAATGGTGAAAGGTCTGAAAACCTAGGGATCTGGATATGTTTGCTGCTGTGCTTCTGTCTGACCATCATCTGTCCCCAAATAGTGCTCTGGCAGCCGATTTTGGTACTATGGAAGCTTTCCGTTTTACCAAAATTGGCCGCCAGAGCACTGCTTGGGGATAGATCATGAAGGACGGCAGTGCAGCAGCAGCAATTTTGTTTGCAGTAAAACCTGTTTTTCCCCGTTCCAGCCCAATCCTGTCCAGTGCATGGATCAGTCTGGAAAATGTGTGCAATAAACTACTAAATAATAGAAGATAAAATAATGAAGGAATCAATAAGAAGAAAAATAGAAGAATAATGAAGGCCCGATTTAAACAGGCCTTTGCGCCACCCCCGTCACGTGCTAGGGGTTGGCCGAGGACACAGCGTCCATACTGGCCTCACCCCAGCACGTGATGGGGGTGTCAAAATGGTGGTGCCCTGTACACATGGGCGCCACCATTTTGACTAACGTGTCGCGTCCAAACGGTGCGGCCATTACATCTTGGCGCCACTGAAGGGCACTTGTGGCGCCCTTTCAGCGACACCGAAAGGAGTTCTGTTTCGGAGCTCTTTGCACCGCGCATATTGCTGGTGCAGCTTTTAAATGACCATGCCAGTGATACAGAGAGAAAGGGACCAAGCGGCCCCTTTCTCCCTTTCCCCACTGCTGTCGGGGTGTCCTTGGGGCATGAAGCCCCAAGGACACCCCTTTCCAGGCCGCGGAGAAGGGTAACAGAAAGAAAAAAAATTAGAATAACTAAAAGTATATGGAAATCACAAAAAATAAAACAATCCAAGGGAATTGGAGGAGAAGTACCAAAGGATGGTTATGTGAAGAATGGAAAGGAAAGTTGGATGGAAGGGAAGAAGGTTGGGGGAAGTGTGTAAGGGTAGGGAGGAGGTGGAAAGTGGGAAAGTGAATGAAAGAGATAAGGGAACAAACAATAAATAATAATGAATAAGAAATGGTGGAGAGGAAGAATGGGAAGGTCTTTCTTGATGGAAGGAGAAAGGAAGAGATGGAAGACAAGAAAGGGATGAATTAGATTAAGTGGGAGGAGAGGAATGAAAAGAAGGTGATTTGTGGATATGGATATGGACTTGTTTGATTATGTATGGATTGTTTGATATGTTGCTTTCATCTTGTGAGTGGTGTATATGTGAAAATTTTATGTTAGATTAATAAAATTGTTATAAAAATAAAAATTTAAAAATGTAATGTAAAATGGCAGACATAATTGGATTAGGCTCCACTAGATGTAGTTCATGTTTCATGTTACACTTAAGGATACTGGAACAATACAGAATTGGATGGGCAGGGGGATGATAATAGGACAAGGGCCAGCTAAAGAGTGTTGATTTATGCATTAAACTTGCAGACCTTATTTCCCACCCTAGCTCAGTTTGGAGAGGAACAGGCAGGCATAGTTTGGCTATGGTAAGGGCTCTTCAAGATCTTATTACTGAAAATGTCACATTTGCCTTCTCGTTCTAGTTGTAGCCCCTACTCTTATCCTCTCTCACACACAGTACAATCACTGATGACTGTATTCATATTGAAATCTTAAAATTTTAACCAGCTAAGTTACAGATGTTTAGAAAAATGTAAACAAGCCTGTCAGCTATAAAAATGAATTTTAGGAAAAGAACAGCTGCTATGTATGTATGCTTTCTTGGTGTCTTTTTTGTGTATTAAAAGTATCATTGTCCTTTCCCAGTTGCACGTAGTCATAAGCAAAACAACAGCTAAAGTGGTGATTGACTGCAAACAAGTGAGTGAAAAAATGATCAGTGCTGCAGGGAACATTACTTCTGATGGGATAGAAGTACTGGGGAGAATGGTTCGATCAAGAGGACCAAGGGACAACTCTGCACCAGTAAGTGAAACACTTTGGAACTTACTGTGTAACAGGAAATTGCATTTTTAGATAGAAGTCTGACAGTCTGGGAACCATGACTTTTTTAAAAAAAAGAATAGAACAGAAGTTTTGTGTTCTGTTTTGATGAAGAGTAAAGAAGATCTTCCAGTGGTGAGCCACTGTGGTGCAGTGGCAAGGATGATGAGATGGCATTTGGGAAATCCAGCTTTCAGGCATCAGTGAGCCATGGAATTCACTCGACCAATCACAGTCTCACCCTGACCTACTTCACAGGGTTATTGTAAGAATAAAGTAGTGGTAGTGGTAAGATCACTTTGAGTTGACTGGAGGAAATGCAGAATATATATACATAAGCAGTAAGAATACAGTAACAAAAGTTACTGGTCTGTGAAATTTTTACTAGCTTACACACGATTATCTTAGTGATTTACTGCATTTTAGCCACCCAAGAATGGATTTCTTTTTAATTTATTATTTCTTTGTTATAGACAACTAAATCAGTCTATAGTTGTTTCAACCCTAATATAATGGTCAGAATCCTGTTTACATCTTACAAATGTGTGCACTTACCTACAAAAGTAGTTGAATATTGAGTGCAAGGTTATAGAAGGGGAGTTGCACATGCAGTGCCATTGTAGATGGGTAGGCGTTACAGAGCTTGGTTTGCAGAGCTAGATTTGACCAGATAGGCAGCTATAGCCAAAGTTGACTAAATACCTTCCAACTCTCCCAGTTTGTCAGGGAGAATTTCAATGAATCCTCTGTCATCCCACTATTTCAGTTGCTTTTAAAATATCCCTGTTTCTCTCTCCTCTTCCCACTTTCCCCCTTTGTCTTTCATCAATTACTGCAAATTGAATTCAAAGTGTAAAAGGAGATGAAGTCTTGCCCTTCCCATGATGCTTAGGCCAAAGCAAACTGCTACAACCTCTTCTACCTTGTTTGTTCTTCCTCATTAATAACATTTGCCATCTTGGACACCCTTTGATATTGCTTAGCCACACGTTTTCCAGTTTTTATTTGTGAGATGTTAGAGGATACATGACCATTGTTCATGTAAAGGCCAAGACTAACTGGAGGACTAAATAAATAAATATTTTTAGAGAAAGTAATGTGATTGGAACAGCAACAACCAGCAGTGGTGAATGGGCCTCCAGTACTTTAGAAGCACTAGGTCTGGGTTGACACTGGTATCACTGAGTGAGAGAAGTAGACTTGGCAGTGTGAGCCTTTCTGAGTCCTGATCATTGACAGGCAGCTGGCTATGCCAGCCTCTGATGCTCGACCTGTACTGAAGCCTCCTCCTCTTACCAAAGCTGCCTTTCCAAAAAATATTGCCTTCATGAGCAGAGTTATTACATTATGGGCTGATTTGGTCTTTAAATAAGGATAAGAAAAAGGAGTATAGGAAGGCAATGATGTAGTGGTTTGAGGGTTGGACTATGACTCTGGAGACCAGTGTTTGAATCCTTGTTTGGCCATGGAAACCCACTGGGAGACCTTGAGTAAGTCACAATCTCCCAGCCCCAGAGAAAGCCAAAAACAAACTCCCTCAGAATAAAACTTGCCAAGATAATTCAGTGATAGGGTCACCTCCGGGTTGCCATAATTCGGAAATGACACAAAGGCAAACAACAACAACAGTAGAAAGACAAGTGGCTTAATTTTATAGTTGGATAGTCTACCCAAGTCCTTTGAGCTCTCATGAACAAAAGGTCTCCTTTAAAGCTCATGGAACAAAGGCTCAAAGGAAAGTGTAAAACCTCCAGTGTTTTATTCTGTTGAGAACATATATCGCCACCAAAAATTATGTTCCTCCGGACAAAGAAGGAGTTCTTTCAGGCCTCAGGCTTAAACATGTCAATGAATATATCAAGAATTACAAGACAATTGAACAGAGCAACCCTTGTGACCACATTCCAACCGGGAAAGACAAAGGCCAACTTTTAAAAGGTTGTAGTTAAAGAATGCTTTGTAAGAAGAAAAGGAAAGAAATGGTGGCTTTTGTTGGGAAAGTCAGAACAGTATGAATGACAAGTGATCTAGTGAACTTTTACACCCACGGGAAATATTTGGTTGCCTTAAGTGAATTTGTTGGCGTTTATGTAAGACCACAAGCATGCATTTTAAGACATAGCTCCTTTGCTCGTTAAAGTCTCAGAGTGTATCTGTGGTATACAGTTCTAGCAATTTGATACCAGTTTAATTGCCATGATTCCATTCTATGGAATCATGGAATTTGGAGTCTGCTAAGGTGTTCTAATTCTCCAACCAGAGAGGTTTGTTCCTATAGTTCAGAGGATAGTACTAGATCTACCTACCATAGTATCCTAAGTACTTACCACACTACAAATCCATAGTTAGGAACTAACAAGTTTAAAGGAAGTAAGCTATCAATATCTTTAATCCAGAGGGCAAGAAGAAATGTCATGGGCCTGTTCCAGACTGCCAAAATAAAGCTGCTTCAGGTCTCTTTGGAGGTATGCTATTTAAATGATGCATGGGTCCTAAGAGTCCGGAGGTCGCGCCAAAGCCACACTCCATTCCTAAGCACTGGAGGGCAGCTTTGGTGCAGCTTCCAGATTCTTAGGACCCATGCATCATTTAAACAGCATACCTCCAAAGAGACCCGAAGCAGCTTTATTTTGGCAGTCTGTAACAGGCCTTAGAGAAGTATTTAAAAATGGTTATATATATATATATATATAGAGAGAGAGAGAGAGAGAGAGGAAAAAACAACTATCTCTAGTAACGCTAGCATGGTGCAGTTCTTTCAATGCTGGACTAGGATTCCAGGTGAGCAAGGTTTGAATCCCCACTCACCCATAGAAACCTACAAGATGACTTTAAACAAATCACACTTTCAGCCTTAGAGGAAGGGTATGGTAAACCTCCTCTAAAGAAATCTGTCAAAGAAACCCTATGATAGGGTCACATAAGTTAGAGTCAACTTGAAGGCACAGAACAAGAAGGCAAAATCCTTTACCGTACAAACCATTCAGATGAAATACTGGAAGTACATGTCCAAGGTTCCAACTTCAAGTCTATGTCCCAAAGCTCCATTTCCACCAGGAAGGGGTTGGATCCGTAATTGCAATGCTCACAGTTACATTATTCCAGTTATGATGGGGTGGACAAATACAGCCATCTATAGCCAGCATAATCAGCTGGAGGACTGTAAGTTGCCAATCTCTATATTAATGGACCATGGCCAAGTCATACTACTAGCATAGCACAGACAGTGTACAGGAAGGCATAATGAGATGCAGTTCAGTGCTCCAAACATATTTTTATAGATGACCTCTAGTTCAATGCCTGAATTCTCCCTGGAAGCTAGAATGAACAAACTGAGGCTATAGTACTTTGGCCATATCACAAGACTGCATAACACACTAGAAAAAAAAGAAGATGATAGCTAATGTTTAGTAACGTGGGAGGCAGTAGGAAAAAGAATAAAGCCTTGTCTGCATGGGACCAAAGGCCAGTTCCTCCAACCCTACCTTGCCCTTGTGTGGGGTGCATACTTGGAAACATCTACCCGTTACCACTGCAATGTTGACAGCAGGTAACCGGGGGTGGAATAGGGAAGCTCCAAAGCAAAGAGATTCCAAGACCAGGGCAGGATGGCCCATGTAGACAAGGCTGAAGATTGCATTCCAGGTGGACAGACTCAGTCAAAGAAGCCACAGCCCTGGGTTTGCAGGACCTTTGTTGACAGTGTATCTTGGAGGTATCTCATCTCTAGGGCTGCCATAAATCAAACCTACCTTGACTGTAATTAACAACAAACCTTAGACTACTAGCTGATGTAGCTGTCTTCCCAAAGAAGATTCACATAAAAGCTGGTTCAGGCCTTGAATAAAAGAGTTACCCAGTAACTTAATCGTCAACAAGCCAGCAGTGTATTTCATGGAGGAGAGACCAGCCACAAACAATAAAACTGATGTTGTCATGTAGTTTGGTAAACAAATCAGTTACTGTAAAAAGGATGAAGATGTTTTTTTCTAGAGTTGGTGAGAAATTCAGAATCCAAGCTGAAACACCGCACAATAATTGTGACAACTCCTTGGCCTTGAATACCCTATGTACTGTCCCCCACTAGTAGAAAAAGAACAAACTATGTATTTAGCTGTGTTAGATGCTGATGTTACTGTATAGCAAAGATCCAGTGAGGTATCCAAGATCCAGATGATCGGAAAATAATACCAAAATAACGTAACTGCCTAATGTATTGGCCATCTATAACCCATTTATTCAAGGAGGGTTCTTGGTAAAAATCAGAGTTTTGGTTTTATTGAAATTAAATAGCAAATTTTCTTTACAGTAACCTATAAATCCTCCACTTTAGAGACCATCAAATGGGTAGAAAATAGGTAGAGGTACAGCTTAATGCTCTTAGAAAAATCTAGTTCAAGGCACAGGGTGACCCTACACTGTAGAAATAATGCAGTTTGACACCACTTTAAGTGTTGTAGCTCCATCCTATGGAATCCTGGCATTTGTAGTTTTACAAGGTCTCTAGCCTTCCCTGCCAAAGAGTGCTGGTGCTTCACAAAACTACAGCTTCCATGATTCTGTAGCACCAAGCCATGGCAGTTAAACTGGTATCAAACTGCATTATTTGTACAATGTAGACAGACACCCACAGCCTTCCAGAAATCTAAACTAGCTCTTTCCCTTCATCTAATCCATTTACTTTTGTTTCTTTTTTTCCCCCTTTTCTTTTTTTTTGCCCCACAGACACAGGCAGGCCTAGATTTTATCAACCTTACCTTGAGAGAGAAAGAGAAAGGGGGTGATACCTATTGTGCTTTGTTTTCTAGCCATTTCTGAAGTATTCACCTGAATTGATTATTTATTTATTAATGATCCACAAATCAGACATCAGATAAGCATAAATCATCAGACATACATATAAAAAAATAAAATAGAATTAGCATCAAATTATAAAAGTAAATAATATTAATTGGGAATACAATTAAAAAGTTTACTCTTTAATGAAATTAAAAATGTAAAATCATTATAAAATTTTAAAATACCATTTTATGCCGACAGACCATTGCTGCTGCATAAAAGCTGGCCACTTTAGTTGTTACTGATGGACACTGGTCTGCCAGCAAACAGGATACATAAAACTCAAATAGGATACATAAAACTCATTCACCTGTAATTTCACCAACAAAAAATGTGCTTTTTAACTTGGTCACTGACCATTTAGCTGACTTCTTAAGGAGTCCTTCCATCCCAATTTACTCTCTTTCCTCAAAACCAGAGTATGACTGTAAGATTATTCCTTCAAGACAACCTGCAGCATTAAGAAAACAGGAGGTGATTCTTTTATCTTGTGAGGTTACCCTCCTTTCCTGATTTTCTGAGTAGTAACTTCATTTTCCTTTATATTTCTGTTTTTAGTTCCAGTTGCAGATGTTTGATATTGTTTGTACCACATCATGGGCCAATAGGGATAAATGCTGTGAACTTCCGGCTTTGGTAAGAGCTCTTTTCAAAAAAGCTTTTATAACTTGTAATTAAAATTTGGAATTTTAAAATAGCATCCAGATTTGACTAACTTGTAATATACCAATACATCAATAATATGGGTTATTATTTTTCCTCACTAGAGGGATGAAGAAAGCTGCCCAGCCCTTCCTCATGCTTGTTCATGTTCCGAAGTCAGCAAGGGACCTCAGGGACCACCTGGACTACCAGTAAGATTTTACATGTGTTTTGATCCCACTTTATGCATCCCTGAATTGCCAGTTTTACCATCATTCAGTCTTACTAGAATGAAACAGAAAAGCTTTTTTATATTATGTGAACAAGAGGTGGACAGTACATATGTCCCCTTCTGATGCCATTGTTGTTATGAAAAGATCTACTGCCATAACCACTGCACTAGAGCATTAAGGTCGTTCCAGACCACAGTCTGGTATGTATGGTGCATGCATGCGTTTGTGTGTGCATATGGGCCAGTCACTTGAGCTGAGGGAAGTTGCCTACCTCCAGTGAAGTACATCTTGTTGAACATCAACTGGAAGAGATGACAAGATTGGGATGGCAGTGGTTAGAATGAAAAGATGTGGCTGGCAGACTGGCTAAAATAATGAATTCAGAGTACTCCATCAGAAGTTAAAATACTTTACAGAATTATGCTGCAAACCCCATTTATTTGTTCTAATACTAAATGTGCTTTGCAGGGTGGTCCGGGTCTCCGAGGTCCAAAGGGTAACCGTGGTGATCATGGTCCAAAGGTAAATTGTCATGTTGTTGCTTCATTTATAAATATTACATATAAATACAGTGGGCCCTCCACATTTGCTGGAGTTAGGGGCAGGGGACCCCCATGAAAGTACAAAAACGGCAAATAAAAAAATATTTTTATTTTTTTACGTGAGAGAACACCTTTCTAAGAATCCCCAGGTCATCCAGCATAACATCTGGCAAAATCTGGCCAGAGTCATGCTGGAGAACCTGGAGATTTTTAGAGAGAACCTATTACTCAAATCTGCAAATAAGCAAATTTGCAAAAGTTAAAGTCGCAAATGTGGAGGGTCGACTGTAGGTACAATCCTGGTCCATAGCAATTTCCTCTTTGACTTCTTGGTATTTGACTTGTACTTACTATTGATTGAGTTGCTTTTTGTCAATTAGTAGATATGACCTGTAGAAAATTTTTTGAATCTTTTTGTTATGGAAGTGAGAGGGAGAGTTACTAAGAGCTGTACAGGTGTCTCTAGCGGGGTAGAATTTCTAGTGTCATTTTACTGGGGCATAATTGCATTTGGGAGTGAATTCACACATATTTTATTCATAATTCATCCTTGCCATTTGTGTTTGGAATTAGGCATGTGAAAAGAAAACTTTTTATGTACACTGCACTGCCTTCATGCCATCATTTGCTACCTCATGCGGCTTGGATCTGTTGATATTAGGTCATCATAAGCAGCTATTCCTTTACTACATGGTGATCTTTTTGGTTCTAGGGACCAGATGGCCCGCGTGGTGAAATTGGAGTTCCTGGTCCTCAAGGACCACCTGGACCACAGGGACCAAGTGGACACTCAATTCAAGGACCTCCGGTATTATTTATTTATTTATTTATTGTTTTGTGTTGATTCAGTGGGTCTGCTCTAGTTTGGACTATCAACAGAGTTTGGGAGTATGTTATTTTTTTTAAAAAAAATCTAATCATAATTACAACTGTGTCAGAATTTTAATACGTGTTACAGTTTTTTAAAAAATCTTTTTTTCCCTTGGATCTAGTGTTATTGTTGTACGTTCTTACTCACCTCTCCCTGTGGACTGAGGTGCGGAACAACATATTCAACACATAATACAAGTGAAAAGAATATATATAACCAATAAAACAATACATAAAAATTATTAATTTAAAATTTTGATTTTTAATTGTTTTTTATTTATGTTTCAATCAACTGTTGTGATCCTGAACTAAATTAATCTAAACTAAACCTAACATTAATTAATATTTTCACTGATTTCACTGAGAGAATTAAGCACATTGTACACCACTGTCTAATATATTTAACTCTGTGGTCATTTACAATCAGGGAGCAACTGGTGAAAAGGGCGAAAAAGGAGAAGTTGGCCGTCCTGGCTTACAGGTAACTACTGTAGTGATCCAGCACATTCTATAAGTACATTTAAATATGACATTCCCATATTTCATATTTTAAAATGAAATTTCCAACAGTCATTCAAATATAATTCAAAATGACACTATTAATTGTTTAATTGTAGCAATTGTAAGTCAGTTCTCACAGTGATCAGGAAGGAGTGAAATGACAGATTTCCCGTTTCATCCTAAACCCTACTGGTTTATATCAGCTGGAATAGAATGTGTGTGTCTGTGTCTGTGTAAGTAAATATATGTTGTTCTGTTGGACTTTTCAACCTGACAGATCTTTTTATTTTGAATCCTAATTCCACACGATAGCTCTAATTTTTGTAGTGTTTTTTAACCTGTGTTGTTTAAAATGTTGTTAGCTGCCTTGAATAACATTATTGGGAGAAAGGTGGGAAAATTTGGACACATAATTGTTCCTCAAACTTGTACTATACATAGATTTACACAGGTTGCCTGTTTTGTTAGTATTGCAAGCAGGTGCTATGTGTTCTTAATCACTATGTATTTATATTTCTTCATTGTATTGAAAATATTGATGGGAACTTATTTAATAATGACATCATGGTACTTACTAATGATATACAATATGTTATAACATTTGTTTTTATGCAGGGTGTCCCTGGTGGATCTGGATCTCCAGGACGAGATGGAAATCAAGGCCAAAGGGTAAGATGAAATGGTTAATAATGATTGGCTTGATACTCCACCTTCCTTTTGGTCAACATTTCCATTATTGTGCACTTTTTGCTGGACCCTCTCTGTATTGTTAACTGTATAATCTCACTGTATAATCTGAACCTGTTTTCTGTGTATGACATCAGTTGCTTCTGAATGAAGACTGATACAGTGGGTGATTTTTGGATTTACTTGCTGGACCAGCCACCCATAGTTTCCATGTTTGCTCATGTCTTCCCAAGGGAAACTGCAAGAAAGCCATTTGAATCCTAAATTCATCAAAATATCTTTTTTGAGGGGCTAATTTGAGATTGAGAGTAGTAAAATGAGTAAGTTGTTATTTTATATGGGGCCACAGAATCATAGACTTGGAAGGACCTTCAAGGATTATCTTATCCACACAGAAATAACCAACAACTACACATTAAAAGCACTAAACAACAAGACAACTAAAGCATTCCTGAGAGATGGCCATCCAACCTCTCTTTAAAGACCTCCACAAAGTTGAAGAGGGCATCTTCCTCTGAGGCAGTCTATTCTGCTGTCATGTAGCTCTTACAATCCAAACATCCTTCCTAATGTATATGTGGAATATCCTTTCTGGCGGTTTCAATCCATTGGTTTGGTATTAGTCTCTGGAACAGCAGAAGACACTCTCTATGGAGATTCTGGCTTCAGTGTCAGTGAGACAATGAATTTGCTTCAGGTTTCAGATTGGATTCTAAAGGAGCTATCCAAGGTTCTGAAGTCTACCTTCTGACTAGGTTCAGCATCTCAGAACAAAACTCAGAACACATTCACCACCCAACTGATATGAAAACCACCAACAGTTATCTTGTGGGGCCATCCATCACTTGATATTTGCAGAACAGCCACTTTTCATGGTGTGAAATATGAAGCATGGGGATAAAGGAGCTATCCCAATGAGAGCTTTAATAAGTTACTTTTTTTGGACTATAATTCCCAAACCCACCAGAGTTAGGGATGTAAACAGTACATTAGGGCCAACACCACTCTGGCATCTATTCCTGTCCTCATCTATATGCCCCTCTTCTCTACAGACATAGTAATTTTTTTAAAAAGTTATTAATGTTTTAGGTGGGTTAAAAACTAAATAAATAGAAGTGAAATAATATCAGAAATAAAAACTTTGTGAAGTTTGTAAATGAATAGGCAAGTTTGGTTTAATGGAGCTTTGTCCTATAAGAAAGGGGATAATCTAGCAGCACTTCTGAGACTGATACATTTCAGCATCAGCTTTTGTGAATTACAGCCCACTTCATCAGATGCATCCCTCCTCTTCCCACACTTTACCTCTTTGCTGAGAAAGACTAATGTAGTTGTCTCATTGAAACTGGCCTATCCCTTCCAAAATTGGGCAGCTATCTCAGCACTCTTACTGGTACTTGCATGTGAAGAAACAGAGACTAAGATCCAAAACACATTGCAGAAATAATCCAGTTTGAGACCACTTAAACTGCCCTGGCTCAGTTCTAGGGAATTCTGGGAATTGTAGTTTATTGTGGCACCAGAGTGCTACAATAGAGAAGGTTAAGTGTCTGACAACGCTACAGTTCCCAGAATTCTATAGCACTGAGCCAAGGCAGTTGAAGTAGACTCAAACTGTATTATTTACAGTGTGTTCTGGACCTAAATCTTCAAAAGCTTATGCTACAATGTCCTTCGTACAGTTAATCTCAAAGATGCTACAAGATCCCTTTGCATACAGTTGCTGCTATTGCTCTTATTTTCTTTTGTATGTTGACTATCTTGGTGACTAACTGGTGTGATGGAATGAATGAAATAGAGGATCCTAAGTGGCCAGAGGGAAGTGAAAGACAGGAAGGTGGCTCAACTAGATCTTTTACTTTTCAGGTCTTTATTTTGGGGACTATGGACTCCCGTTGATACATCTAGGGAGAAGTTAATCATGATGGCTTCAGGCTAGCACAGCTGGGATTCCCAGTCTAGGGAAATATTCGGAAGTTTTCCACTATGGAAAAACCATGTGAAAATTCCCTTGATTTTTATACATATACTGCATATATTTTGACATTTGAGTTTTCCTACACCAGAGTAGGAGAAATGCCACGAGAGAAGCAATCTCAAAAGCAATTCAGAGCAAGAGATTTAAGATTCAGTAAGGCTGCAGTCCTCATACCTCTTTCTCCATATATGCCCCACTGAATTTGCCCTGGGATTAAACTTTAAACATTGAAGACTAAATAGATTCAGCATCTGTTACTGATTAGGAAGGTGGTAATGCAGATGTAGTCCTTAAATCTCTTTTTGCATAATCCCCTTCTTGTGTACACATGCACATATGGGCACACACATGTAGCAAGTCTTGCTATGTTCAGTTGATTTGAGCAGGGTGTGCGTAGTCTGTCAGTTCTTCAAACAATGCCCTTGCTATGAAGGGTGTGTGTTTGGGGCAGCAGAATCAGTCCAAGAATGACTTGGCTGCAATTACACCAGATTAGCTTTTTCAATCAAGCATTTCTGTGGTTTGCTCAAAAAAATAGCACACAGCAAGTTTCTAAGCCTGTATTTAAGTGTTTCAATAGATGCCACAGACATTCTACATAAACACAAGCCATAGTGAGGACTGTTGATAGGCTGTAGCATAAGGTCTGGATTTAGAAAAACACTGAAAGCACTGAAACAATAAATTGTGGAACTACCCAGCACTTTGTTGTTGTCTGCATTCATGTCTTTCCCAACTTATGGTGAACATAAGGCAAATCTATAATGTGGTTTTCTTGCCAGGTTTGTTCAGTAGGGGTTTGACATAGCCTTCCTCTGAGGATGAGAGTGTGTGACATGCCCAAGATCACTCAGTGGACTTCCATAACTGAACAGGGATTTAACCCCTGCTGTCCTGGAGACCTAGTCCAACATGCAAACTGCTACACAATGCTGGCTCTCCATAGCACTACCATCATTTGTTTTTAAGCTAAAGGAGTTTAAAAAAGTATAGAGGAGAAGTGAGTTTGGTTGGTTTAGTTTAATTGTATGTCATGATCATCATAAACTGAAGCCAAATAATAACAAGAAACTTGACAAGATACTTTTGAATGTGGTTTATAGGTGCAGCCAGTTGCCATTAGCAAAGACAGTACCTTTTTGTTTGGCCATTCATTGAAAGTCCATAGAATTCTCTATGGAAACAGTATAGTTCCACGCAAACATGTTTGAATGCACAGGGATTTAAAACCAAATTTTTCAAAGTTAAGTATTCGAAGGCCTGTAACTGGAAACATATTATTACATCCACGTTCACTTTTTTAAATATATAAAAATAACCAACTCTCAAGCTCTTTCCATGTTGAGAATTAAGAAATTTGTGAATGTTGGTAAAATAAAAATAAAAAAACAGAAATGAAATTGTCATTTATCCCTTACACTGTTTTGATGACTCCTTCCCATACAGCCAGAGGCATTGTAATGTTTTCAGCCCCTTAGGTAGGCTGGCCCACGGGCACCCCCCTAGACCCCTTAAGAGGTCCTCTTCCTTTATGAAGGAGTGGTGACCTCAATCCATTTTGCCTAATGCCCAAGGTAGGATACTTCAGAATTGGCACAAAAATGTAACACAGCCCTGCAGGGGCAACAGAGCAAGTATATACCAAGAACAGGATTATTAAAAGAGGAAGGCATAAATTATGGGCTCATAATATTAATTTCTTTGTCATTGGCATGTGCTTTCAAGTAATTTCCAACTTACAATATCTGTAAGGCAACACATATCTTATGATTTCTTAGCATGTTGTCCATATTGCTTCACAAGGACTCCAGCAGTAAATGAGCTGGCTACTCATTCTTGACAGAGCTATATGCCAAACAGAGGTTTTCCAATTCTGTGCCTTTCACCGAATAGAAATGTGGAATGAAGGCAGGCAGGTATTTGCAAAGAAGAAACTACAGCTGGAGGTCCAAGCCGTTTTAATATGTTTTGTGTCATTTTATCAGCATGAGTCTGAGGGTAGAAAGAAGTCAAAGAGGAGCAAAATGTCCCAGGAAAAAGAAGAGGGTGGGGAAGAGTTAAACATCTTATCCTCCCCAGCAAATTTATTGCCACCCAAGCAAACACTCTTGCCATCTTGAGAATTTCTATTTTGCTGATTATTGCCAGTTACTGGTCTCAGCTTCCTAGTTACTTGGAATACAAGGGCAGCTATTCCTTCACATAAAGCTGATGTCCTCGTGATCATTCAACAAGAGTAGGATGTAAGGCTATTCCAGTCAGCTTGGGGCTACTTCTTAGTATAGCACTACGGTGAATGCCTAAAATTTCCTTAATAATAAGGTAAATGGCCCAGATTTACCTTAATAATTTCCTTCTTTCTAAAACATGAGAAAAGGCCCTTATTCATCACATGGTCACAGAGACAGAAGAGTGGTGCTAGCATCCTGTGCAACTACAAATTTTAATCCTTTTCTGCATTCTACTTTATATAATTAGTTTGAGAAGTGTAGCTTACATTTGATAACCTGAGAAACAAAACCTACTAACAAGTTGTAAACTTTGGCATTTATTGGGGAGTGAGCAGGAAGAGGGTTTCCTACTGAATGACTTCTTAAACAGAATCCTGTTTGACTTCATTTATAAAAGACTATTTTCGCACCTAACAAAATACAGTAGGAGGAAATTTGTAAATGGCCAAGAGCTACAGTAGCACTGCCAAAGTAAACACACCTAGAGGGTTTGCCCAGAGATATTCTATAGCTGCTAAATAGGAGAGTTAGTGACACATGGAAACAAATTATGTGGCATAATTGGAAAACAATGTCAAAACAAACTCATGTGGAGGTATTTCTTTTTGCTTTCATTTTTTAAGCGGGACTGAGAGAGAAGGTTATTCACTTCCGTCCTGTGAACTGTAGGTGGCCATTGAAAGGGTAGAATGACAACCTGATTCATTGTGAAGTTGAAGGCTTTCACAGCCGGCATCCATAGTCTTGGGGGGGGGGGTTGGCTATGTGGCTTTGTTCTGGAAGTGTTTATTCTTGACATTTCGCCAGCATCTGTGGCTGACATCTTTAGAGAATGCTGGCATGAAAGTGAGTGAGATATATATACTGCGTGACCCTTGGTTGAAAGAGCCAATGAAAACCACCGAGGGTCAGAAGGGTTTCCCAGCAGACTATGGATGACTAATTAAATGGCTACCCCGAGGCTTCGCCATTGAGGAACAGACAACACACATATTAATATAAAAATCACTTCCTCTCAACCAAGGGTCACACACTATATATACCCCACTCATTTCCAAGCAAGCATTCTCTGAAGATGCTAGCCACAGATGCTGGTGAAATGTCAGGAATAAACTCTTCCCAAACCTGGCCACATAGCCCGAAAAACCCACAAAAAACAACCTGATTCCCCAGTTCCTGTAATGGCTCTAGAACAGATCATGCTCTAACTCTGCCAGTCACCTGGTGAAAATGAAGTAAAGTGAATCATATTGCTGGGTGTTCCTTTCTCATTTCTCGTTTGGCAAGCAGTAGGAAAAGTCAACAGCTCCTGATAGTGTTGCTCATTTGTTACACAGAGGTTTTTTGGTTGTTGTTTTTTTAAAAAGAGAAAACGAACAGCCTCCATTCAGGTTTAGCCATGGGGGAAGGAGGTATCTAACTGATTTCACATAGCCTCCAATATTTCACAGATGAAAATTAGGACACATATAGCCAAGCAACATCAGAAGGTGGTCAAGATGGCAGAAAATATTAATAGGGAAGAACAGACAAGCTAAGAGAGACTGAAGCAGTTTGCTTTCCCCTGAATCTACTGCAAAGAGGAAGACTCAGCCCACTCCTCTCCTTCCTCCCCTGCTACCTGAGTGTGAACTACTCTTACACATTGATCTTAGTTTCTACTAATTGAAGTGAACTAGAATGAAAGGAGAAGGGGAAAGAGAAACTGGGATGTTTTAAAAGTAGCTGAAGAAGATGACAAAGGATAAACTAGAACTATCCTTGCCCAATTGGGACAGTTGGTATGGGGCACAATTTCATGAGGTAGCTGTACTAAATGTTGTCCAACTCAGTACTCCCCTCTCCATCAGCAATGTAAGGATAATAGAGGCAGCCCTTCACATTTGTGGGTTTGACTTTTGTGGATTTGATTATTCATGGATTATTTGTTGCCACCTCTGTTGCTGCCCTGTACCATTTTCAATAGGGACTGAAAGCCTTGCAAGACTTAGAGACTGCAAACTAGGCTTGTAAGTACCTATTAAAAATGGCATAGGGCAACAAAGTCAAACCCCTTCTGAAGACACTTGCCAAGAAAATCCCATGATAGTTTCACCTTAGGGTCACCATAAGTTGGAAACAGCTTGAAGGCACACAACAGCAACGACATAAATATTATTGGGGGGGGGTAGAGTTATTTGCCATTTTCCCACTTTTGTGGGGGTCCTGTGCCCCACAGCAATGTGGAGTGCTGACTGTACTGATATTTCTTATAGGGTATTGATAAAGTGTATTGACATAAATACAAATGTGTGGAAACTCTAAAGACTAGAATACTGTAGATCGCCACTACACAGAACTCCTTGAGTGCCATCAAATATTTTGATATAAAGGAATTCATCCACATTTAACTGTTCTGGTGAACATGCTTGGACTTCATGTGTACATCAGGCTCTGAATATCGGCATCTGTATATTTTAGCATCACAAGTGTATGTGTGTGTGTGTGCGTACATCTGCATTCTCATAGTGCATGTGAAGCTTTCACTGATCTTTCTTGGAACAGACCATTTTGTGTTTACTTGATGCTTTCTGTACCTGTAGGAGTGTTGTGCGGTTTGGGTTTATGGTCATTTTGTGTAGTTAACCATGTTATTACAGCCAGTGGGAATACTGGCTGCTCTTAATAATACAGGATGATTATCCTGTATCTGGAAATTCAATATCCAAACTACTCCAAAATCTGACATTGTCCACATAGGTAGCTGAGATAGTGACACCTTTGCTTTCTCATGGTTCAGTGTACACAGACTTTGTTTCATGAACAAAATCATTAAAAAATTTAATGTATAAAATAACCTTCAGGCTATGTTTATAAGGTGTGTATGAAAAAGAAATGAATTTCATATTTACACTTGGGTACCATCTCCAAGATATCTCAATATGTATATACAAATGTTCCAAAATCCAAACAACAATAACAACTACCCAAAATCCAAAACACTTCTTGACTCAAACTTTTTGGATAAGGGATAATCAACCTGTATACTAATTCATGTATCTGACACTCATCTAGGGTCTGCCAGGCAAAGATGGTCCCACTGGGCCACAAGGAGCCCCAGGACCTGTGGTAAGTATTAAATTCCCTTTAAAGTCTAGACAGTAGAAGTTAGAAGCACCAAAAGAAGTCAATAGAAGTCAACAGTATCTCATGACTATGCAACTATGTGCAGTCAGCTAAAAGTGAGAATGTGTGATCATTTGGTGTATTGATGATATGAGGAAGCCCTCACAAATAAACTGCTTTGAAACTGCAGTATTCCTAGTGCACTGGATATTTTGACTCCTGTCCAAATTAAAATCCAGATTACAGATCACCACCTTCTAAAGAGGATATTAGATTTAGGAGTTCATTAAGGATTATCTCAGCACTTGTTGGGTGTGCTGTCCGTAATGTTGTCAGAAAAATGGTACAACTATGTACAGAAAAAAAGTGTGTGCCTCAAAACCTGTCTTTTTGGCTCAGATAAGGGACCATCTCATATTAGTGGCTTAGAAAGAAAATGCAGTTCACTCCAGTTCCCCAGGCAGGGATTTGTCTTGTTCCCCAAAGTCTTGGATGATTTCCCTGTTGACTTTAATAATGAGGAAATCAACAAATTGATTTAAATGTATGTTCTGTGGCAGAGCAGGATAGCATTTAGTGAAATAATCACCTCGTCAGAAGGGATGAAGCATGTGGCATTCCAGACGGACAAGAGCTTTTGTATCAGATCTCTTTAAAGTAATATTGGTTTGTTTATTTATTTAATAAAAAAGAAAGTCAACACATTTTAATGTTTGGGGATGAACTGGAGCAAATTTTCAAGCATACTAGTGTCTTCTGAGGCAATGGCAATTACTAAATTTCAGGAAAAAATTGGTACAGGCTTTTTTGACTCTTGAGTTTTGAGTTTCTCTTGCTTTTCTATGCAGGGAATACCTGGTGCTCCTGGTGTGCCAGGAGTTACGGGTAATATTGGGCCACAAGGTGATTCTGGACCACCTGTAAGTAACAGAATATCATACAGTATATACCACTCATGCCTATCTCTGTTCATTAGCAAAAACTACTGTGTAGGACAGGTCTTTCAGCTGCTACCCACATATGATACAAAGTCCCTCGTCAGTGATGTTGCAAGTTATCCCCTTACGTTGTACATAATCACTGTGTCTCTGTGCTAATAAATATTGTCTCAAGCTTGCTGATATAATAATTTTTGTTGTAGCTTGTACAAAATTTGCTTGTGATGATTCTACCCTTATTTAAAATTATGCATTTAATCAATTTGCATATTGTGATTTTCTGTGCATTTTTAATCTTTGGTTCTCCATTGTTTCATATTTAGCATTTTGTGATTGTAATGTTTAGTTTGATCTGCTAACCTTATTTACACAAGTCTCAGAGTCTCACTGATTTAAGTGGAGATTGCTCGTTTTGCTTATTGTGACTCTGGAAATGTTCTTTCAGAGCCTATACTATGAGTTGAGAAATGACACACCACAGTTAGGGAATTCTGCAAGCTAACAAATATGAAGAGAAGGATATTTCACCTTTTTAAACCTTTGTTCCACCACATCTTTGCCCTTCTCCTCCACTGCTGAAATCTAAAGGAGGTATTTTTAAAAAGGAGAACATCTGCTTGGGCCAGTTATAAAAATTGTAAAATTTTATAAAGCAGTTTTTCAGGATGTAGTAATTTATAATCTTACCATGTGGAGCTAGCAGGTGACCTCAAACAAAGACAAAGTCAAACTGTAAGACAGACCTGATAAAATAGCCCCAAAATGACTTTCCCATATCAAAAAAGAAAATAAGCATTATTTTTTCACCCATTGGCCACCTGCTAGTATGATGTAGTGGTTTGAGTGTAGGATTACAGTTCTGGAGTCCAGGGTTTGAATCCCCACTCAGCCATGGAAACCCACTGGGAGACCTTGGACAAGCCACATTCTCTCATCCTCAGAGGACAGCAGTAGCAAACCTTCTCTGAATAAATCCTAGCAGGAAACCCCATGATAGGCTTGCCTTAGGGTAATCAGAAATCAGAAACAACTTGAAGACACACAACAACAACAAACCATAAACTGTAGAATTGTGCATCCTATTAGCATTTACAGGAACAAATTAGATTTTTTTAAAAATAGCACACCATTTACAGTGGGCCTTTAGTATCCACTGGGGTTTGATTCCAGGAAGCTCTTACCCATGGAGGCCAACATTCGTGAATGCTCACATCCCATTAAATACAATGGCATTGTAAAATGATGTCCCTTTTATTAAAAAATATTATTGTAATGTTTATATTTTTTGAATATTTTCAAGCTGTGGATACTTGAATCCACGGATAAAAAAATCGGTGGATACAGAGGGCTGACTATATGTTTTTTAAAAAAATACTATTAGGAGAAGCCCAGTCTGCATTTTAATTGGAAGCTCAGTATATGAGAGGAGAGGTTTTACCCCATTCCTCCAACCACAGTAATCTGATGAAAATTCCCTCTCCCTAACGTCTAGAATTAAATGCTTAAAAAATCCAGATGTGATTGCTAATTCTGCTATTATAACATCTACTTTTGACCTACAGAGGCTCATAAAACTGCCATGTTTGGTTTTATTTTACTTCCCATAGTTTGAGAACTAAAAAAAAACCTTGTCATCCAACAAGCCACATGTTGTTCCAACCAAGAAGAGTTGAAAAAGTGGCTTTCGTTGTGGTACACAAGGTCTGATATAAGATACCAGCTGGAAAATGACCCTTCCCCAGCTCTCTTATACATAGAGGTTTCCTCCTTCTCTTCTGGATGAGAGTCAATATTAAGGAAACTGAACATACTGCATGGATGCATTGCCTCTCACTATAAAGATACCATAAGGCTTGCTGTTGCATTTGAAATATGTTGTGATCCCATTGACATAACCATTGATCTACATGTCATCACATTAAATAGTCCATGGTGAAGGTGAAAGGTCACATATGCTAGTTTTATTTTGTTCTTTATTTCTTCTCTCCCCACCACCACAGGGACCTCCTGGAGCAAAAGGCGAGAGGGGTGAACGTGTAAGTGCCTTTTTATTATAGAATTGAATAGATAGGAACAATGCGAGAATAAGATTTACTTGTTTAATTTTTTTTAAGCACTGGTCCTTCAACTTGTGAAAATACCCACCTGTAATGATGTGAGAGTTTCCTTTTAAAACCACTTAGGCTTCCGTTCTATACATGCATAACTGGGCAAGGTCCTGTTAAACACAGTGGGACTTACTTTACAGTAGTCATTAATAGGATTATTTTGTCATAAAAACAAAAAGTGTTGTGGAGTATATTCCAGGAGTCAGGTCAAGGAGCTCTTACGGTCTGTTTAATTTGCATTCTCTCCTTTATGAACCTTAGCCTGAAAGGTGTTAATGTCTCATGATGATACTCTTCTTATACAGGGAGATCTTCAGTCACATGCAATGGTCCGGGCAGTAGCTCGTCAGGTGTGTGAACAGCTTATCCAAGGTGGGTGCCAGAACTGATGTACTTTCATTATGGTAATCACTGTGGATTTCATCTGTAACTAGTATTAGTACATTTCTGAAATGTAGTAGTGTTATAGCAGCAGCAGCAGCAGCAGCAACAACAACAACAATAGTAGTATATTTATTTATATCCTGCTTTCCCCCTAAAATTGGGACACAAAGCGGTTTTATAAGTTAAAAAAACAATACAAGTAAAAACATACAAAAGTGGGCATTAAAATGGAATTAAACTGGTATAGTATTCAAAATACATTATTCATTAAAAGAATGATATGCAATTTGAAACATAAAAGCACTTGAAAACAATACATATTAAACCAGTTTAAAATAATACAACATATTAAAAGAATAAAAGTAAAACTACCGTATATACAGACCCTTTAAAAAATCCAGCACCACAGACCATTAAAAGCCCAACCCTAACTGTCTGTAAAGTCCTGATGTCACAAAAATACTTTAGCTTGCCACTGGAAGGACAGCAAGGATATGGCCATTCTGGCCTCTCTGGGAAGAGAGTTCCAAATTTGGGAGCAGCCACTGAGAAGGTCCTCTCCCTTGTTCCCACCAAACAAGCCTGAGAAAGTGGTGGGACAGAGAGGAGGGCCTCTCCGAATGATCTTAAAACCCTAGTGGGCTCAAACAGGTAGATACAGTTTTTCAAATAGTCTGGACTGAAGCCACATAGGGCTTTATAGGCCAAAACCAGAATGTTGAATTGTGGCCAGAGACAGACTGGCAGCCAATGGAGCTGTTGTAGCAAGAGAGCTGTATGCTCACTGTAGCCAGACTCAGTTAGTAATAGCAGTAGTAGTTGCGGTTGTTGTGTGCCTTCACGTTGTTTCCAAGTTGTGGTGAGCCTAAATGTCCTAAAGGCATCAGATCTTGTCTGATTGGAACCTAAGCAGGGTCATATCTGGTTAGTACTTGGATGGGAAATCACCAATCAATACCAGTATATTTCAGAGGAAGGAAATGGCAAAACCACCTCTGAGTATTCCTTGCCTAGGAAAACCCTATGAAATTTATGGCAATACCACAAGTTGACAGGCAAAGGCACATACGCAAAAAAGATGTAACATTTCTTGGCAAGATTTGTTCCAAGTGGGGTTGTCATTGCCTCCCTCTGAGGCTGAGAAAGTATGGCTTGCCCAAGGTTACCCAGTGGGTTTCCAAGACTAAGTGGAGCTTTGAACTCTGGTCTCCTCGATTCCTAGCCCTATGCTCAAACCACTGCATAACACAGGCTCACCTGAAAGGTAGTAAGACTGTGAAACATGTGATTCTTTGAGCTGAACAGACCACACCAGCTGTTTGTTGTGGCCAACCTAACAGAGTTATCAAAATGAAGCTTCATCAGGACCAATTTATTGGCATGGATTTTTTTTCCCTGTTTTCCAGGTCATCTGGCCAGGTACAACTCACTCTTAAATCAGATTCCAAGCCAGTCTGTCTCAACACGAACAATCCCAGGACCTCCTGGTGAACCAGGACGGCAAGGATCACCTGGACCACAGGGAGAACAAGGATCTCAGGGAAGGCCTGGATTTCCAGGCAGTCCTGGTCAGCCTGGCAGACCAGGAGAAAGAGGTAAGCCAACTATTAAGATGGATAAAGTGGGAGCTTCCCTGAAAGACTACCGAATACAGTATCCTGAAGTCTGATGTCAGGTTGAGGACAGTAGATCAGATATGAATTAACTTTTAATTCCTGTAAATCACTTATCCTCATCCATACTCACTCTCATCACACACACATCACCTCTTTCCCACTACTATTGGACTCACTGGTTCTGGCCCTACTTTCCCTCCCTCTCTCCGTCCCTACCTCCCCATACATCAAGTCATCCTGTCTGTCTGCCTGCCTCTCTCTCTCTCTCTCTCTCTCACACACACACACACACACACACTCTTATCTGTCTAATAGCCCCATATTTCTCCTGGACACAATTCTGAAACAAATTGGCTACATCATCTATGTGATGGCCCTTCATGTAGTTGAAGATGGTAATCACATAAGCTCTTAACCTAGGCTAAATATATGCAACTCCTCTAACATTTCTCCATTGGACTGAGTCTCCAGGCCATTTTGGTAAATGCCATAAAATGGCTGAAGGAAAAAGTAGTACAGAAGCTGAAAAGGAAAAGTTGGAGAAAATGGAAGCATTAATGAACAGTTTAAGCGTAATGAAAGAAAACAAGTTAAAGGTGGCATCACCAGACACACTTTCCTGGAAATGACACCATGGGACCAGAGCTTGTAAATGTTATTTTTTGAACTGGAAGATTTACAATTTCCTGGCCCAGTGGTTCCCAAACTTTGGTTCTCCAGGTGTTTTGGACTTCAGATCCCAGAATTCTTGACTGTTGGCAAGCTAGCTAGAGCTTCTGGGAGCTGAAGTCCATAACACCCGGAGAACCAAAGTATGGGACTTACCCAGTATGCCCAGTGGCCATTGTGTGATTTTTTAGCCCAAGAAAGTAACCTTTCTTTCAAGCTCTGCATGAATTCATTTCTAAGTTAGTACCATTGATTTGCATTGTATTTGCATTTAAGTTTTTTATCCTCTTAAAAATAAAAAGAGACCAACCACATAATCCTAGACATATAGGAACTAATTAAAATCAATTAAGTTATCAATTAAATTGGGATGGTTTAAACCAGAAAAAGCAACTGAATCCAGAGTTAATTTGTTTATCAAATTATTAATTAATTGAATGAAAGAGCCAGCAATTTTGGCATTCCTCAGCTGGTTATTTACTGAAAACATAGTTCTCCTGAAATTTTGCAAAACTACTTCCAGCTATTTATTAGTCTCTGTGGGTTGGTAAATTACAATGTTTAGGACACACTATTCAGTCCACTTACTGAAGAGCATTTCTAGTGGGATAAATTATATTAAAGGCTTGGTTAATATTTTCAGGAAAAAATGGAGTGGATGAAAAATGGGTGTGTTTTTTTTTAATTGTGTTATCTACTTTGTTTCCTCACAAGCTCAAAACAAGACAAGAACAGAGATGGGATGGCTGGGTGGGTGAGACTAAAATCATGAATGCCATTTTCCAGCTTTATTTTAATAAGGCTTCTTAGTATAAGCATTTAATTCAAATTTATATGTTGGTTTAACATAAACATGACAGTTAAATTTCCAAAGTAAATGTAATTGAATTAGATTTTTTTAGCTTATTAATAATTAACTAAATGCATTAACCTTTCTGGCAGCATAGCTTCTCTAAAGTCAATTCTACCTAGTCCAGTTTCTTACAGCGAGAGCCAGTTTAAGTGCAGGTTAAGTGTACAAATTTGTGCCTTATTTTTGTTTTTGTTTTTGCAAGTGAAGTATAGTTGGACATTTAGCATGACAAATGGCTTGCTTGGTAGCCATGGCAATAAACATTATGCCCTTGTTTCTGATGAGGAAACCTCAAGTGATATCCCCCACCTCAATTCTAGATGGCCATAATTCTTAATACTTTAATGTAAGAGGAGACAAGATTTAGGAGAGTGAGCACGTCAGCCTTTGGTTTCTATGGCAAAGCTGAACAAAGAGCAACACTGTTCAATTGAATTAGAAAGGAGTAGTTGACATATGGAGGGAAATGTGGAACTGGAAACAAGAAAGGGACTGATTTCAAAGTTAAACTGGGTAGACTAAAGAGAAGTGTGATACAGGAGGAATAATATGGAAAGTATAGTTCTATGTATAATGTATGGAAATATTTTTGAGTGTGAAAAATATTATACAAGAATTAAGCAAATGTGTATAATAAAGAAGACAAAATAACATCTTGGACTGTAGTAATAATTCCCAAACAAGCAGTGCCAACTATGTAGGCTTATATATAGCCAGTAGAAAAAGTGCCAAGGAATTCAGTAGAGGAGCAAAAGTTCATGATAACAAAAAAGGGCATGGGATCAAAGTTCTCACATTAATTTTTTCTGTCACTGAAACAGTTGTCAAAGCAAAGAAACATTTTGGCAGAACCGACTCAGTTGCTCATTTGGAACTGATATGTAAGAATGCTATCACCAACATAAATAATCATATTTCCAAATGTCACAAGTTGGTCCCAGGCCAGTGCACTACTGGGACCACGGCATCACACACCAGAGAGAAAGAGAGAAAGAGACTGAGACTGGCCTTGTTAAGGAATCATTTATCTCCAAGTTGGAAGACTATAAGGAGGAACAACTTTGATGCTCTTCCCCCAGTTGCACAGCAGCAAATTGGTAGGCAGGGGTGAGGAGCAGGAGGACTAGACTGAAGACAGCATTGATATGGCTGCAACAGGTGTCATCAAGTTCCTCCAAGCCTAGTGTGACCTATCAGAGTCATGATCATATTTGGACTTTGCAGGAACTTTTCATGTGAGTTCAGAAGCAGCAGGCTGTGCCTCACAAGTTCAACAAGATCTTGCTTCTTGGCAGCCCCATCCAAATGTGGCAGCATTTAGTAGAAACTTAATAGAGCCCCTCTACAGGAGAGAATGGGAGAATTGTACATGTCTGGAGGCATTGGCTGCAATCCTGTATGACTCAATGTTGTGTAGACGTGGTCCTCTGCTAGGCTGAACCATATACCACTAGGACCCCCAGACTTACCATAAAGCCTCTAAAGCCTTGCTTTGGGGAGTGGACAAGATCTGATGCGTTTTGCTATGCCCTATGCTCTGTAGCTAGACACAGAATGATTACATCAGCACTGAGAGCTGTTGGGGTCCTCCAGAGGTTACAGGGCTGCTCTAATAATTTCACCTCTTGGTATTGGAACTTCACTAGATGCTTCTCCAATCCTCCCCATGAGCCACTGAATGACTATATGGGAGAGAAGAAGTTCAAACTGTACTGTTAGACCATGTAGAGGGTGATGAAGGGAATACCAATCTCTGCAGTGTCCCCCAAAAAACCATACACAAGCATACACCGCTAAGATGGTGCCAGAAACTAGGTATTTAACAAGCTTCCCCTGGTCTGCTCAGGCAGACCGGGCAACATTTATACCAAGATTGTTGGTATGATTGCCAGAGAATGAGTCAAGGAGGGTGGGATTGCCTGTGTTGGGATGAGGGAGAGAACATTGGAACATTGATCGGATAAATTCTTATGTGAGGCAAAGGATTGCCTGTTATAGTCCCAATGTGAAGGGAAGGTCAGAGAAAATGCAGTCTTAAGACCACATGTCACCAAGGTGTTTTTGGCCTCAGACATCAGACTAATCCAAGGGCAGGGCATGCACATAACACACACACACACACAGAGATCACTTCGAGGCTGTGCTGAGGCCGCCGAACATGGCCCAAAATTGGCCACAAAAGGAGTGGTTTCTTGCTGTTCCTTTTTGCTGCCCATTCAGGATCACAGCAGCGGGCACCCTCAGGACGAGGGCGTCTGGCCTCTGGCCAGTACTACTGCCCCATCTGCTTTGTCCCTTTGTACCCCTGCTTGCTTCAGACTACTTTTTCCTATTATATTCATGGTGCAGCTTCAGGATTCCTTTCAGCTCAGAACATGTCAACAGCTGAATATTCTTTTGACTTGTGTCCAGTTTCATCATTAACCATGGTGATGCTTCTACTAGTTTTCCTCTGTTGTACTCCAGTAGTTTGTTGAGTGCCTTCTGACATGGGAGTCTCGTTTTCTAGCATGATCTCTCTCTTTTTTTAATTTTGGATTGTCTTGTTGTAGGCTTTCAAAAGTGGTTTACTGATGCTTTGTTCTGCATAGTATTAACAAATTTTAATGTCACTATCACTGTCTCTGAGAAATGTTCCACCATTTTTATCTCCCATTGCTGCTGCTGCCCAGTAGCTCTTTGGTACATTCAGTCCAGTTCCATAGCAAAGGCTTATCTGGCATGGGAGGCCCTACCAGCAGCAGTGCTACCAGCAGCATAGCCTCTTGCCCCACAGGAGCCCATAATTCCATCAACACAGAAAGGTGGTGCAATGGTGGACCTCCTAACACTACCTAACCTTCTTGTTGTTGTTCTGTGTCTTCGGTTGTTTCTGAGTTACGGTGAACGTATCATGGGGTTTTCTTGGCAAGCTTTCTTCAGAGTGGTTTTGCCTTTGCCTTCCTCAGAAGCTGAGAGAATGTGACTTGCCCAAGACCACCAAGAGGGTTTCTGTGGCTGAATGAGAATTTGAACACTTGTCTCCAGATTCCAGCACTCAGACTTCTACACTACACTAACTCTCTCTAACCTAGGATTCCTATATTCCACTTCTTGAAATCTTCAATATTCCTCAAATTTTGTATATCCTCCCCTCTCCCTTTTTGCAGTTATGCAAATTATACATATTATTTGTTACTTCCCCCCTCTGTGTTGCAAGCCCGCACTTGCTTCTTTTTCTCCCTGACTGACACCACACACTTTCCCATGTCTCCTACTCCCTCCTTTGCCTCACTTTACGTTCTCATGGTGCACCTTAAGCTTGCTTCTTGTTCTCCAGTGCTCACACTGCTTCTGCCTCTCCAGCTTCCTCCCTCACCTCATCTGACACCCGCACAGTGCATCCTCTTTTGCTTCTTGCACTCTGCCAGTTGTGCCACTTGCTCTCCCTTTCCTCTTAGTTTTTTTTCTAGCTCACTTCATGCCCTCATAATACACCTGTCACTTGCTTTTTGTACTCCGTCACTCACTTTGACAACTATCTTATCTCTTTTCTAGTCCCTCCCTCACCTCTCCTCACATTCTCACACTATACCCCTTACTTCTTGATCTCTGCCACTCACACTACTCACTTTTCTGTCTCTCCTGATCCCTTCCACACCTCACTTTATGCCCTTACAATCTTCCTCTTACTTGTTTCTTGCACACTATTGCTTGGACAACTTGCTCTCCTGTCTCTTCTACACCTTTCTTCTTCTTATCTCCTGCCCTCACAGCGCACCCTTTCCTTCCTTCCTTCCTTCCTTCCTTCCTTCCTTCCTTCCTTCCCTTACACCACCTAATCTCACTTCCCTCTTGTCTGAAATTCCACAGTGGACTTTTTTCTTGTAGAGAAAAAACCCTCACAGAAGTGTTCCTTCACATTTTGCCCCATATCTTGGCTTTTACAAGGGCTGGAGACTTAATTTAAAAAAAAAAAACAGCTTGGAATCTGGTCCAAACAATGTTGTAACTGGGGACCAGGTGGCATGCTTAGGCTCTGGGTAAAACCTAGCTATTGAAGTAGTATGACAAACCTAACCTAACCCAGTCCAGCCCTGTTATAGCAATCCTCTTCCACAATTGGTCCTGTCCATAAAGTTTACACATAAGTTGCAGCTGGTAAAAGGCCCCTGGGGAAGTGACTTCCTCCCAGTTTTGGGTGTGTTTTTTATATGAAAGAATGGGATCTAACATACAAAGAATTGTATGAAACTGCTCCTTAATCCTAACAAAAATACATAAGTTGGCTGCTTCCACACTCCCACACCTGGTCCGGTGCTAGATTTCTCTTCATGCTGGAAAAGTTAATATTATCTCAGCAAGTCTCTTGCCTAAAATCTTATTTATGCTAAGAATTTGGAATAAACTCTCCCTCCTTTGGGTAGGCGGGGAAGCAAGCTATAAATAAAGTAAAAGTATTTAAGAGAGTTTTTATTCACTAAATATGTATGTTTCAGGCCATTGTGAAACGGTAAATCAAGACGAGGTGTTGGGAAGGATTTTTAAAAAGATAACAAAAACTGAAGGAGGGGTGAAGAAAAGATGGAGTCTCAGTAGAACTGTTCATTTCAGCAGATCATCCAATTTGATTTAACAGATATGTCTCTTAGTCATCCTGATGATATAGAAATTGCTCCTTTTTTCCTCCTATGTTCACAAGAAGCTAAATTTTAAATAAAATGTTATAAAATTGTAATCTGTACATATTTCAAAACCCAAACCAGTTAAAATGACACAGAAAGAAGTTCCTTTGACACCCCCCCCCGTTCTTCCTTTCTCTTTCATTCTCATCTGCAAATGAGATCCTAATTAGCTTTACCCTGTTTTGAACAGCACTTTCAGTCTTAAATGTCATTGTAAATAAGAGGCAATATGGGATCAAAATAAAGCAGAAGAAGGAAAGAAAAGACTCCGAGGCTTGTACATGTTTCTACTAAGTGGATAACTTACAGTTTAGTTCTGCACAGCCTAAACCATGCTTAGTGATGCCAGCCATATTTTTTTTGTTAAAAAAATATTTCTTATACTCATTAAAAATTCTGCCTAATTAAATTAAAGGTAGCAAGCCCATATCCTCCAACAGTGCATGGGTGCAAGCCAGGACACATGTGAACAAGCAACATTAGAATGTGGTCAAGATGAGAGAAACAGACAATCTAGGAAAGGCAGCAGTAGTTTATTTTTGCCTGAGACTATAGGGAAGAGCAAGATTCTGCCCTCTCCTTTCATCTCCTCTCTCCATTCCTGAGTTAACTGAGTGCAAACTATATTTGGATTTTGAACTTAGTCCAAAATGTGAGCTGTAAGCTGAGGACAAAGGGGGGAAATAGGAGGAGGGGAGAGAAACTGGGACAATTTAAAAGTGCATGAAAAAGTGTGGCAACAGAGGATCAATCAGGATTCTTCTTGCCAAATCAGGAGAGTTGGAGGATATGCAACCCTGAGTGGCAAACTATGATAGCATGGCAGGGACATGAGCTCTGAATTGACTAAGCAACAAAGCATCTGAAGTTGCTCCCCTAATTAATTAACACTATAATTTTCATAGGTTTTTTTGTGGGTTTTTCGGGCAATAATTATATTTTCACTTCCCACTATAATTTTCTCATCCCACAACTGGCCATTTATACAGCGTGAATATTGACAAGCATATTACAGAGCAATCTTAAGTATCTAGGACAGAAGAGCTGTGCTCAGAGCAGGTTCATCCAGCTGATTTTCCAACATATGCTCTCCTTGCTACGCCACAGCTTGTCCTATTCTTGCTGGTAGCCCAGAATTCCATGCAGCATTTGCAGAGAGGTGAGATGAAGAGCTTTCTGGGGAAGAAGAGTTTGAGAAGATCCCTTTTGCCAGACCAACTACATATGCATCAATCTGATTCTAAATCATGGAGCTGGAATAGTTCCTGTAAATCACCTAATCTAGTATTGGGCTCTGGTTAGGCATAATGCTGGCAAAGCCTAATGCAACCACACCATTCCTGGTCTCCCATTTAACTTTAATACTAGATCCAATATGTGCATACTACATTTTAATGTGCCTTCTTGTTTATATGCTTTTTAATATATATTTAAGGAACCGAGATTTTGCCAGCTGGACAAATATATCTTCTTTCACCTGAGTGTACGGAAGAATTCATATACAACAATATCTCTTACAGAGTTTTAAATAGCATTGGCCCTAAGAGATAGAGCCTTAGGGGGTCACTTGGGTGTTTTTTTGTGTGTTCCTCAGAACCTTTTCCCTTTTTTATATTTTAAAAGCATACAAATTTCTTATGTCTGCCCCCACCCCCATTCTTCAGTCCTTTGAATATTTATTCTGAATCTTTAATTACAATGGAAATCCATGAGCTCAGTTTTCCTGTAAGTCTAAGTATGAAAGCATTGGTCCAAAAAGACTGGGATACCAGCTAAGGAGGCTGGCCTGCTGCCATGCTTTCTGCTAATAGTTTTGTGAATCTTGTGCCAAATCACCTGACCATGTCTTGCCTCTGAAAAATTGTGAGAAAATATTCAAGTCTTATTCTATATTGAGATCCAGACTGTGATGCCCTGGGGATGATGCTTATAAACTGGTTAGCTTGTTTTGAAGCCAACTATCAGTGTCTAGAAGACAATGAAATTGAAATAGTTAAACATTTCTTATACTTTGGATTAATCGTTGATCAGAATGGAGGTTGCAGTCAGGAAGTCAGAAGACTAGGACTGGGAAGGGCAGCTAGGAAAGAACTAGACAAGATTATAAAAAAGCAAATATGTAACAGGGAACACTAAAGTAAGGATTGTCCAAACCATTGTATTTCCTATCACCATGTATGGATGTGAGAGCTGGAAAGTGAAGAAAGCTGACAGAAAGACAATTCATTTGAGAGGTGGTACTAGAGAAGAGTGCTAAAGATAATGTGGATGGCCAAAAAGACAAACAAATGGGTAGTGGAAAAGATTAAGCCTGAGCTCTCCCTAGAAGCTAGGATGATTCACATTGAGACTGTCATACTTCAGCCACCATGTGAGAAGACATGACTTACTAGAAAAGCCAACAATGCTTAGAGAATAGGAGAAAACGAGGTAGACCACATACCAGATGATGATGATGATGATCATGATGATCATGATGATGATGATAGACTTAGTCAAGGAGGCTGTGGCCATGAGCCTGAAGGAACTGTGCAGAGCAGTTTGAGGACAGGGGGTCTTGGAGATGTCTCACCCATTGAGTTCAACTGGACTTCCTCCTTGAGAAATAGATTTGTACTTGTACCTAAGACATATGTGGTTGATTAAAATCCTTTAATTCACTCCAATAAATATATTAACAGTGAATCAGGAGAGTAAAAGTCATGCAATGGTGGCTGTCCAGCAAAGTCTGAAGGTTAAGAACCCATAAAGAGCAGCTGGTATTTTCTGCACACTTTCGTTTAATGAATAGTCTGAACCTGAACTATTGATTATGATCCCAAGTGTGCATATGGGGTGTGAAGTGAAAGGAAGCAAAATGATGAGTGCAGAAGGCCTAGAAAGCAGTGGAGAAAGGGGGAGGGAAAACATAAATCAGCTTGGATTTTTATGGCTTTGAACTATCCAAATGAAACACAGCTTTTATAGCCGTTTCTAGACGTTACACATGGAAACTCAAACTCCACCACTTCTCTGAATTTTGTTTATTAGTTTGATTTAACACCACTGAGGCGGAAGATGTGTAAAATGGCCTGTGTGTACAATGGGTGGGTTGCCTACTGTGAACGTTTTTCAGGAAAAGCAACTTAACTAAAAGCTAGTATATATTTGTCTTCCATATATCCTGACATTCCCCCTCCACAAAACCCACCAACAAATTATAGCCCAAACTCAGGTTTCAAGTGTTGTTTAACTGAAACTCCCTCAACCCTAGCCAGCAAAGTTTCTAGTCCAATAATGAACACAGGATCCCCATCCCTGGTCCAGAACATTTCCATGGTACAGTGTCTGGTTATCTCTTCCTTAACAGCATTCCTATAGACCTTGGTAGTTTTTAATTCCTGTTGCATTTGGAGCAGAGACATTTCCTGGCTTACAGAACACATCCTCTCTTTAAATGATTGCCCAGTCTAAGTTCAATTTAAAATAAAGAATCTTAAAGTTGCACATCATGACTTATCACCTGGACATCAGACTGAACAGGTCCGTAGGTCATCTCATCACAGTCCTTCCCCACTATGGTGAGATGTTTTGTACCAGCAAGTCTCAGTTTTGTTGAGCCCCACAAAATCTACATTTTTTGAAAATAAAAAATGAGTTATCAACAATATGACATAGAGATATAATGACATTTTTAAACAGAACTAACAAGAAATTTACCAGGTCTTGCAAATTATTTCTCAATTTTCAGTATTTATAGGAAACATTGTTTATATGAAACATACAGAGTGATGCTTTGATTAAATGCTAAATGAATTGTTATTTTTCTCGTACTGTGAACCTACACCAAAGATTTTAAATTTCTCTAGCATGGAAAAGGTAACCTCTGGTGTTTTATGATTTTAATCTCTTTAAAGTTGGTGGTGGGTTGAGCAACTGGCTCTCCTCATATACATCAGCTTCTGATTATATCATGAGTACAGGAACCCAACCTCAACATAAATCAAGACTTGTCTGTATTTCTATTTAATAATAGGAATTATAAAATTGTATAGATTGTACGCCATAGGCAGGCTTTTATATTCTTGATTTTACTTGGTTTTGTACAGCGCCATGTAAATTTACGGCGCTTTATAAATAAAGATGATGATGATAATAATAATAATAATAATAATAATAATAATAATAATAATAATAATAATAATCAGAACCAGATTTCACAATGGTTGGAGCATTTATTAAAGCATAAATACCTTAAAACACCAGATCCTATCTGTCATTTCCCCCCTTACCTACTACCTGTCCATATTTAGTAGGAAATGTCAGGGACTGTACCTCACCTGGTGCTTCAGTGAACAATGCATATACTTATCAAACCAAGTGAGGGAGACTCCCTAGTTTAAGAATAGGCTGTGCCCCAAATTAAAAATTCTGGAAAACTCACATGAAAGCTGCAGTCTTATGCCACTTGTGAGTTTGACCCATTGTGCTCTATGGGGCTTGCTTCTGAGAACTTCTGTATATGGTTATACGATAAGGGTTGCATTTAAAATACTTTATTAACACCAAGTAGCTTTGGCAATCTCCATCATTTTTTTTTCCACAGTGGGGGCATTCAGTATTTTACACTTCTCTGTGCACTCTTTTTGTGGAGTGAAGGTAAGGCTATTATTCATGACTCAGGTCAGTCATTATGCTGACTTGGAAGAAATACTCCCACTGTGCAGGTAATGTAACAAAAATTGTGCACAGGTGGTAAACATGAATATAGAGAATTAACATATTTGTCCCAGCTTACCCATAAAAGAGAGTCATTGCCCCTTATGGTATTGATTAGAAATTTGAAAAGCTGTGGCAGCAAAAAGGGAATGAAAGAAGATATCAACATGTTTAACAGGCTGGTCTGTGTTCCCTGCTCTATTTCCTATTCTGTTACAGTATTTGCAGACAATACAGATAAAATCTGAGTTAGATCTATTATTCTTTTTGTTAAAATATTATGAACCAATTTCTGTTTCCATTAGAGGATAGATTCTATGTATAGCAGCTGCCACTAAGCTGTGTTATGCCAAGTTATAGGAAAACATTTGGTATTCCTATTGTCTGAGTGGGAAAATAAAAGCTATGGTTGCACTGTTGATAGCAATACTGATTAGTTATATAAGAGTTTTTTTTTTTAAAAAAAAAAGGAAGGCAGTAACTATTTCTTTTTAAAATTGAGTTTCTATACTTACTAATTACTGGGTCAAATAAGTTCATTCTCCAGATTGTTTATTTGGAATTTTGTTGATTTCAAATTCATGTATAATTTATTCTCACTTAAATGTGTATTGTATATTTGGTAATATGCTCTGACTAGGTTGTGAAATTCTGGCTTTAGTGCCCAGGGTTTTAAACTGTTTCAAATCATTTAAAAACATTTTTATCCTTTAAAATTGTTACATGCTTAATTTTCTCCCTCTTGTTTCTGCCCCAGATGCTGACCCCCATGGGATAGGATGGAAATAAAAACATAATGCTGTTAGAATAGTCAGAACAGCAGAATCAAACTAGAGGCCAGACCAGAAAACACTAGTTCTTTGGTCAGTGATTTTTAACTGCTGTATTCAGAATTCAGAGACATAGCCATGTTAGTAAGGAATATCGGTATGCAAAGGGATCTTGAGACTGACTAACTGTGCAAAAGACGTTGTACATATCTACTTAGGAAATGCCATCCTATCACTCAATAGCATCACCCACAAAATTAGAGACAGTTTCTCTTGCTCATCCTCTAATATGATATATGCCATCCTCAGTCATAAATGCCCTTTAACATTCTCCATTGGGCAAACTGGTCATCCTCTGTGCCAGAGGACAAATGGACATAAATCGGATATAAGGAATGGGAATACACAAACACCAGTTGCAGAATACTTCCATGCTCCTGGGTATTCCCTTTCTGACTTCAGGACAGCAGTTCCTAAATAAAAATACTACAAAGGGAGACTGGAAAAATAAACAGATATATCCACAAACTCCAATCCATCAACAGTGAACTGAACAGAGACAATGGCTTCTTGGCACACTACACATATTATAGCACTGGTTAACACCCCAGCCTCATGAAGATGTTCTTGGCCATTTATTATACCTCCTTTCTGGCTTCCAGCCTTCACACACCATATTGCAAAACACCTTCCACTAGTCATATGGTCATCCATCCACCCTGGCATTAGGCAACATATTTTTTCCTGTCTTTGTCCCTCATAGTTACAACTGAACTTGTCACCTTATCACCATACCCACAAGTTTGGAATTTCTATGGCTGTTCATACAGTCTGATGATAAAAGTCCTTCCTGGGCACCAGTTCACTCCATGTATCTGAAGAAGTAGACCAAGCCTACAAAAGCTTATGCTATAATTTCTTCTGCACACTTAGTCTCAACAGTGCTATAAGATCCCTTTGCATAATGCTGTGTTCAGGAGTGCCTCTAACCTTCTTCATACTAGTCTGAATGCACTTTGTAAGAGTCACTATAACAGGAAACTTGCTATAGCAGCAGCTTCCCATAAGGTTATAAAAGAAGAGGCAACAGAACAATTTATACTTGGCCTCTCTTCTGTCTCTTAATTAATAAAAGATGCACATGGAGAGACATTCATCTGTTCTTTCCCCCCATCTGTTTTGATTTCTGTCATTTGTCTTTAACAGGTTTATCAGGAGAGAAGGGAGAGCGAGGCAACCCAGGTATTGGAACACAAGGCCCCCGAGGCCCCCCAGGATCAGCAGGTAAATGTAATATTAGCTTCAGTTTCTTAGGTAATCATGGTCAGTTGTTTTTTCATTCATCATTCATATAGCAAGTGGCAGAGATGTTAGGAAAGTGTCTCAATCCAAATGTATCTACAGATTTTGCATAATCTTCAAATTACCTGGCCTCTGAAGTGTTAGCAATCTGGCATTCTTCTGCTTGAATTTCCTGAATTTGTTGTGTGTTTGCCCAAATATTCAATTCATGTCCTTTCCCCCCATTTCATTACAGATTGCTGATGCAGATATGTGCAGTGTTATTATCAATACATGAATACATTTATGTGTATTAATAACTAGTTCTCATGTGAACTGAAAACAGTGGCAAACTGTGTAGGTACCAATTAGAAAATTGGCACATATTCTTCAAGTTATATTGGAAGGCAAATGGTGCATAATCATTCTACAGAACAATAACAACATAGAATGAGAGATGTCTCTTCCAGCTGTCTGGTCTGTTCCAACTATTCTGTGGTTGGACTGGATGGCCCTTGAGGTTTCTTCCAACTCTATGATTCTATG
>NC_056525.1:233081162-233084603 GCF_019175285.1 Sceloporus undulatus
TGCCCTAATCCCTAATGCCAGGATGGAGGAACTGTGGGAGGACTGGAGGTTATTTTTTATTTTTTTAAATTAATTTAAATTAATTTGATTAGTTATTTTTTTTTGTAAAAAAAATGCCCCAAACGGACAAGCAGACAAATAGAAGAGACTACAAGTCCACCTCTGGTTTCCAAAACAGTTTAAATGTTAAACAGGGGAGGGACTGCAACTTACTGAAGAACTGAATTCCTACTCCTAGAAGTTTCCAGGAGAAATAATTTATTCTTGGGGGGGTGTAGGGGGGGCGTGGGAGCGGACAGAAGAAGGGAATCCTGGGGAGTTGAAGAGAATCAAGAACTGCAAAAACGAAATTGAGATGCTCTTCCTGTACATTGGGGTTTGCAGCAATAGCGTTCTGCAGTATGAAGGGCAAGCACTTTTTCAAAAACAAATGGAAATGGACAACCAATATGAACAGGAAAGAGCCATGGTGGATTCAGCTCTCTTACACTTGTTCACTGCATGTGTACAAGCATGCATTTCCATTGTGTGGTTTGCAGAATTTACTGTGAATTTGCTGTTTAGTGTGAATCAATTGTATCAGTTCAACAACAAAGTTTTAATAACCTGGTTTTCCTTCCATCCCAGCAGCATGAATTTTTCATTTAATGATATGGGAATATATAGGGATTTTCTGCTGTTTCAGGGTCATATGGGAACATTTACACTGATCAGGTATAGAATGAAGAAAGTACATGTGCAAATTCACTTTGTGGTATTTCGGGATTGTACTCTCTTTCCATAACAATGTGGAGGTGATTTCCTTATTGCAGCTTCTGTATTCCATGTAGGTCCTCCAGGTGAAAGTCGAACTGGCAGTCCTGGTCCTCCTGGTCCTTCAGGTCCAAGAGGACCAGCTGGTCACACAGGTCCCCCTGGGCCACAGGGTGCAGCAGGGCAACCAGGCTACTGCGACCCTTCTTCCTGTGCTGGTTATGGAACTGGTGGTGAGTAGGTTTTTCCAATTCTTGGTTTGTTTAATTTTGCCATTGCTTCCAAAAAATACCACCAAAGCTTAGTGCCACACCAGATTTTTCTGAAGTTAAATTTTCAGTATTGAAGCTGATGTTACAAGGGTAAGGGAAAGAATCTGTGAGAGGGAACCCTTCTTCCTTCCATTCTTTAATGTCTTCGTCACATATCTGCATTTTACTGCTGAAAATCTCCACAGTTTACTATTTCTTTGGAGCTATTGACATCACTTTATCCTACCAAGCATATATCTCATGTGATGATACCACAAGGCATGGAGTATAGTCAATATGGCATATTGGCTACACCAGTACAGACAAACAAAACTGCATTGTTCTCTGGGTCCTAAAATGCCCATCTAGAAACATTCAAACAGACATATTTACTGGATGAACATTCTCATCCACTACCTAACTGATGGGCAAATTGCAATAGGCAGGCTGCATGCCATCACTTGACCCCATTAATGGGGCCCTTAAATCCCACCATCTGTCCCGCAAGACACCACCCTTTTTTTAATGGCATTGTTTGGGGCAATTTTTGCCCCCAAACAACTTCATCACTTAGAACTTCCTCTTAATACCCTTAGCACTCTCTATTTTTCTTCAAGTCCTTCTGAAAATGGCAACAGGAAGTAAAGAAAGAAATGAAAGAAAGAAAAAAATTGAATGAAATTAAAGAATAAGAACATATTCATATATATACTCATAAACACCATTAACTTGTAAAACATAAGGGCTCCGCAAATCAAAAAGGTTGGGAACCCCTGATCTAAGGACATAACTCATACACCACTGGGAGAAAATATCTCTCATCTGGATGAGTGTCAAGGAGCAGTGCCAGGTCAATAAGAAGCGCAAATTTTGTAAGGGAGGAAAAGAGAGAGAGACCCATCCAGAACTTCAAAACTAACAATTCTGCTAACAATCAACATCTACCTATCCTGAGACTAAGCTTCAGTTTATTGGCACTGATATGACTTAATGATTCCAGTATAATATCGTGTGATGCCAGTACAATATCTTGTGATAATATATCTTGTGATGCCAGCAATTTTATTGTGATTAAGAAGAAAAGGGTCAAGAAATAGGTCAAGTGACAACGTTTTTTTACTAAGAAGGCTTATGTCAATTACTTGAATGCCTTGCTACTCACTCGTCAAGAACTTCACAATGACCAGCATTAAGCATGTAAAAATGTGAATAGTTCTGTGGTCACAGAAATGCAACCTCCACTGTGTTTGGCAGAGTTGCTCAGAAGAGCTGCCTTGTTGTTCTTCTGTCTATGGTATTCCAGAAATATATGATATGAGGAACTATGTGGGAGAGAGAGCCTGTGCAGCAATCATGATATCTAATAACTGACTCTTAACCACAAAGATATATTACAATCGTCCCTTTGCATCTGCAGGGGATCCATTCTGGACCCCACTGCAGATAATAAGTGTACTCGAGTGCACATGCCTGCATTAACAACAACAGGGCTTGCTATACACGGAAACTCAAATCTGCAGATGTCAAGCCTGTGGATAACAAGAGCCCACTGTATTTGCAAATGTACTCTAACTGAATGTTTTCTGGAAGCATAAATTATATATTCTCAATCAAATTAGTATAATCAGACTAATTAATTGAAGTATTCTCCCGAACTCCTGGTTTGCAAGTCATGGCCTGAATTATACCCACATGTCTAAGCAATTCACGCTGCATGTACGTAGCCCCAGTTATGGTATCTGGTTAGCTCTGGAAAGGGATGATGGTTGTGAAATCGTTGCTGAACATCTCCTTGGTATCAGTTGTTATATCTAACTGAGGTAATGCATATGGAGTCCCAGCAGTTCCACTGGAGACTTCATTAATAGTCTTCACAGGTGTGACCCTTAGCTAGATGAAGCCACTAATCCAAATATATCATAGAAATTGAAAAATGGTTATTATTAGAAACAACAGAAAATTCATTTAAAATTCAAAGAATGGTTAATTTTTTTAAATGTATTTTTGTTTTTGTGTCACCTACACTTGTGACATTCTCTTTTTTGTGTGAATAATCCATTCTGTTTTGCTTGTTGTATTTATGTGAATAATCCATTCTGTTTTGCTTGTTGTATTTGTGTGATCTCCATGTCCCACTGTTAGCATGACCTGATGTTCTAAATCTATAATTGCCTCTTGGGAGGTGGAAGAATCACTCTGCCTCCTTATTCTTGTGCTTCTAAAAAGCATGAGGGAATGAATACCACTAACTAAACCTACTGTAATTATCTGAAGCAAGAATGCATATTAATGACACATAATATCTCAGAGAACACTCTGACTAAACAACCTTATTGCATGGAGAAATTATAATTTAATAATTCCCTCCCCTGTCTAGAACAGTGCTTTTCAAAACTGGGTTCCCTGAGAATATTACTAAAGGTGTCTTCTAAGGAGA
>NC_056525.1:233084613-233108233 GCF_019175285.1 Sceloporus undulatus
CCCTCAGTTGGTGCCATGACAAGTGTATTGTGCCATGTGGCTAAGCTGCTCTTGTACCATAAATGCTAATACAGTGGTGCCTCGGGATACGAAATGATCGGGTTACGAAATTTCCGGGATACGAAAAAGTTGGATTGGCAAAAACTATTTCGGGTTACGAAATATTTTTCGGGTTACGAAATTCATTTCGGCGCGAAATTCAAATGCTGCAAAGTGCAGCTATAGGCTTTCCAGTGCTAACTGCAGCCAAAGCAATACTAAATGCCTAAGCAAAAAACACAAATAAAAAGCATTAGAATCTAGCATTCTTGTTCACCAACAATATATTCTAGATTTGAGTATACATTTTATGCTGTGATTAGAGTGGTCAAGAGTAACATTAATGAAAGCCACAAATTTCAAATATAATGCACTTAAAATCATGGGAATTTCCCAATTCATTTCGGCGCGAAATTCAAATGCTGCAAAGTGCAGCTATAGGCTTTCCAGTGCTAACGGAAAAGTGTTTCGGGTTACTAAATTTTCGGGTTACGAAAGGAATGGCGGAACGAATTAATTTCGTAACCCGAGGCACCACTGTATACCTATTGCCCTACTGAATGGTTCCAGTAATGATGAATATTAATTCCATGCAAGACAGCATGTCACAGACAAACATCTCATATACTCTGTTGCCAAAGAATCAGTTAACCCCAGCAATTGCAATGAAATTTCTTCCCTTCCTCTCCCTCTACTGCTTTCTGTGCTATCCCAAAGAAGCTCTGGATGGAGCGGTAACTGGTGTTTTCTATGTAATTGTAGCAGTTTGGGCCACAGTCTACTCCTGGGTGTTGAATCCTGTTTCCAAAATCTTTGATATCTCCCTTAAGTGTGAGCTAAAGCACTGAGTGGATTCAGTGACTCCCTAAGATAGAAGCTACTAGCTGCCAGTGTCTGAATGGTTTTCCAGCATTCTAGAACTGCTTCTTTTAGAGCACATAGGGAAACAGCAAAGAGAAAGGATTTCTTTCCATACAAAACAAAAACAAAAAGAAAACAAAATTGGCAAAACAAAACAAACAAACAAAACTATTGGATCCCAACATTCTATCAAAGGCCACCATTAGATCCTATCCTGGCCAAATCTCAAGTTCTGTTCCAAACTTCTGTGTCAGATATAAAGTGTCATGGTTAACAAACCAATGTGGAAGGATTTGTTGCAAATTAGAAGCTTGAAAATCACTGTTTTAGAAGAGAGGCTATGGAAGAAAGTTGCAGAAACTTTGGCATGTGAATCTTACATTTCCTAGTATGGTGAAGCATGACGCAAAACCTTATTCTTGCAGTTAATAAAAACAGCAGTTTAAGGTTTATTGCAAACATGAGAACCAATGTTAACATGTAGTTAAACTGGCTTCCAAGACATCTTTGTTTTACTGACCTGTATGTTTTCTTTGTTGTTCATCTGCTCCCATCCCTATTCTCCTCCTTCCCCCACACCTCATCCTTGTTCATTTTCAATTTTAAAGGCTCATTCCCTTACAATGGCTACCAATATGGAAGGTGAAAGAAACTGATTTCGGGTAGAGTTTGTTTTTACTTTCATTTGGATAAAGGTCAGAAATGACTACTGAACTGCCTCAATCCTTTTTTTGCCAGCGACACTGATAATGCTAACAAAGGATGCCTGCTTAGTATTTTTGCGCTTTGTTCCCAAATTAAAACTTGTGACACATTTTCTCCACTACGCATATAGCTAGGCACAAGCAACCACTGTGCAGATTTTAAACCAAGACCAGGGTCACATAAAATACCTTGAAGGATTTTAGAAATTGAGAACTTCTATACATATTTGAGATAGAAATGAACAAAGAGTCCTGAACAAAATATTATGGAGTATATATATTCAGGGTTCCAGTAGCCAGTAAGTCAGCCAGCCAGCTAGGCATCCCCAATTTCAGTATGCTCCATTCCATTTCCCTATGTTCTTGGTTTTCTTTTCCCCACCACCACCATCCCAACTACTAGAATATCTTTTTGCAAAGATAATGCTGGTTTGGTTATCCTGACTAGCTCTTTGAGAATTCAGTTGGCTATCAGTATACAGTTGACCCTCCACATTTCCAGCTTTAACCTTTGCTTATTTGCTTATTTGTGGGTTTGATTAATATGTTCTCTCTAGGAATCTCTAGGTCCTCCAGCACAACTCTGCCAGAAGCTGAGCATGGGGTTGTGCTGGATAACCTAGAAGTTCTAAGAAAAAACACTTCATTGGGCATTTGTAGGTCTTCCAGCATGATTCTGTGATCAGCTTATAGCAGATATTGATCATAGAGTTAGAATCATAGAATCATAGAGTTGGAAGAGACCACAAGGGCCATCCAGTCCAACCCCCTGCCATGCAGGAATTCTCAGTCAACGCATCCCCGACAGATGGCCACCCAACCTCTGTTTAAAGACCTCCAATGAAGGAGACTCCAACATTTTATCAAGATGTCTAAGAAACAGTCCTGCATTTGGATGCAGATTGGCAGTTTCACCAGTGGGCATGGGACCTTGTCACCAATTCAATGTTACTAGATTATATTTCAGAGTGCCCTGGCTTTAAGATATTATAGTCTGTCTGCAAAGACTTAAATATATATTTCCTTTTTTTAGTTTCATTCAATTAACAAGTTTCTTCAACTATCAGTCCTGCCAAATTTTGACATTTTAGGAATGAATTGGAAGAAGATGACCTTTTAAAAATAGTTTTTGTTATATTGTTCTGTCCCAAATTAGGAATGTTATAGACAGTATTTTTAGCTTTCAGTGATTTCAACTGAAATAAGCCCTAAACTAGAGAAAGTTATTTCTGTTTAAGTCTCATTAAAATCAGTTGGGTAAGTTTTGGCAATGGAACCAAAAGACAACTAACTTTCTTTGAATCAAGGCCATCTGTTTTTCTTTTCTCTCACTAAAATAAATGAGATCTAAAAAGACTTATTTTGGGTTGGGTGATATCTATTAATTTTTAAACTTCTTCAAGGATTATCTAAGCACTATATAACTAAATTTCCTATCTAATACAGTAAGCTCACTGTTATTGTTGGTGATGGTTTCCAATTAACTGAGCTCTAAAATGGAGTGACAATAAAAACAATAATAGGTAGCTTTAAACCTTCCTGCATTTGCTAGTGCTTATTTAATATTACAAGGCTAATGACTTTGTCAACTGACAATACCTCTCAAGATTTATAGCTGACTCAGTTCCTAATGATTATTTTCCTGTTGTTTTCCTCTTACATTAATATTGTGACTCTTCTTGGTGGGTTAAGGTGGATATGGGGATCCAACTGATCAAGATATCCCTGTCGTGCCATTGCCACATAACTCCTACCAGATCTATGACCACGAGGATCTTTATGATGATGATGATGATGATGATGAACAGCCTTATCTAGTTCATGGGTCCTACCCTCATCCTCAGTCCTCCTATCCAGCACCTCGCCTTGCTCAGCCAGAGTTCACACCCGTTCGTGAAGAAATGGAGGCAGTTGAACTGAGATCTCCGGGAATAAGCCGCTTTACAAGAAGAATGTCCAAAAGAAGCATCAGGAAACCAATACGCAAGCGGACAATTTCAAAAACCTCGTAATAAATGATTTATTTGCTATCATCAAAGAAATTGTTTACAGGCCTATATGTTAAAGGGAAAAAATATAAATATGTATTGTACATGACCACTTTGGCAGAAGAGGGAGCGGGGAAGGCTAATTACATTGCATGCCAGAAATTGTTAGCATTATAGGGGTTTATTGTTAGATGAAAACTCCAAGGGACATTTTTGTAGACCTTTGTAGTTACTTTATGAATATGGTTCAATGCACATTTCAAAACTGCATTGCCAGCTGATATATCTGAATTAAATCAAGGAGTATTAGTTCAGCAAAATCTTCCTTTGATTCTGTGCTTTCCTTGCAAATTAATCCTACTAAAGCCAACTGTGTTGGTTGAACTTAAAAGAAAAAGAAAATCATCCCTTTTGAAGATTTATATTATGTGGGACTTTCTCCCCAAGGTATTCCTATTAAATTCCTATTAGAAACGCACCAATAATTTATTGTGGGTTTATTACTCCTCTTTTTCATATACAAATAAATGTGGCAAACTTTTATAAATTTTCTCCTCTGTTGTATAGTTTGTAATATTTATATCCTACCTTTCTACTAATTGAGCTCAAAGTGGCATACACAGCTCTCCTTGGGAGTACAGCTGCACATTTCCCAGTCACTGCAATGAAGTAAATAACTGTGTCTGTCTTTGTGTTCTTTCCACACCAATGGTGCACATTAAATTTCTTTGTCTCAGGGGTATACCTAAGGAGGCAACAATTCAACTTGGGTTGAAAATATGTCGAATATTATTTTCTTACTCTTAAATTGCTTTTCATACTGTCTGGCTGTGCATCCATCCAAACTCTTTATCAATGTATAGTGGCATTTTGGAAACTTTTAGTGTTTAGAAATATTATTTAAACTTGACCTCACCTGTTTCTAGAAGTGAAGCTGGCAGGGCTGGCCTACCTGATTAGGTCTAAGACATTTGGTGTCCTGAAATTAGGAAGCAAGTGAGACTCCTCCCTCCTCAAATCAAGGTATATAATACCCCAATTACTATGAGGCAGATATAACCACAAATGTATTTGGGCATTAAGAAATACATACAATAATAATAAATAACTTGTAGCCCATTCTTTACAGTCCAAATCAAATGAGGTATCTGCTTTTCTCTACCTAAGCCCTGTTACTTAGAGACTGGGGCAGCTGGCTTAGGGTGTCATGGATGAACAACACGTTTATTATTAGTATTGTGTTGTTACTGTGATAGAGCAAAGAGATGCTTGTGGGATCTTTTCCCTCAGTTGCTAAAACAACTTACTCACCTGTCAGTGTTATGCACCATGACTGAGAAAGAGAGCTATCACTTGCTGTTCTCTCTCAGGTCATGGCATGTCTTGGTTTGAGCCTCTACCCATTTTTCTTTCAATAATGTACTACAAGGAGAGCTTTCTTGAAGGAGTTTGTCCTCAGTATGGTTCGTTGTCCTCTCAGTTTTGTCTGTATCTTATTCATTGTTTATGTCACATTTTTTAAAAAGCCTTTGAGATCAGAATACACTGTACTGTATCTTGCAAGTCACACAGTTCATGACAATGGAGCCTCTGTAATGGTACCAACTCACAACACCAGCATTCTTTCCTACTGCATACATTTTTATTTTTATTTGTATGGTTCCATGGTGGTTGACTGAGAGAGAATACAGTGTTCAAAGATATAGCCATGGCACGCTGAATCATTATGCAAAAGGATATTCATCAGATACATGGAATGAAGTTCCTAGACATTTATGAAGTAGACTCAGTCTATGAAAGCTTATGCTACAAACATTTTTCTCTCAGTTAGTCTCAAAGCACTCCTAGATATTAGAAGGATACTACAATGTCTTACCAAAATTACAGTCCATCCACATCCTCCCAGAGAACACCATCTCAGCCACTACAGATGTAGAATCCTTGTATACCCACTTCACACACAAGGATGGACTACAAACAAGCAGGAACATCATTCCAGATGGGATCATAGTAGATCTAGCCATCAAGGTCAGCCATTTTGTTCCCACACACAACCACTTCACTTTTGATAAGAACATATACTTTCAGATTAATGGAGCGGCCATGGGCACATACCTGGCATCGCAATATGACAAGATCTTCATGGGTGACCTGGAACAATGTTTATCTCTTGCACCCAGAAACCTCTCCTCTAACTGAGGTACATTGATAATATCCTTATCATTTGGACTCATGGAGAGGATTCACTCACCATATTCCACATGAATTTAAAAACTTCCACCATCAGTGTTAAGCTAGAAATGTCCACATAACAAGTTCACTTTCTGGACACTATCACACAATATTTGGGGCAAAAAATGGTTGAAAAACATGTTCTCCAGTATCAAGAGACCTTGAAAAGAAGAATCCTGGACAACAAGAATCTTTGCATTTCAATAATTATTCTATAATAATAATAATAGTAATAGTGATAATAATAACAACAATAATAATAACAACAATAGATTTATTTATAGCCCGCCTAATCACAAGGAATCTGGGTGGGTTACAACAATAAAAATACATAGAAAATTCAATAAAGTTAAAAATTAGTCCCTTCCCAACTTCCCATCCCAATACTAAAATTACAATTAAATAATCAGCATTTAAAAACAATAAAATACAATAGTGTTAAAATTAAGGGGAAAGATGGACAGAGTGACGTAAATCACAGTATATGGGGAGAGGAGCTAGGTTGGGAAGGCCTGCCAGAAGAGATCCGTCTTAAGAGCCTTCTTAAAGGCTGTGAGAGTAGAAATGTGGCGGATCTCCTCCAGCAGGTCATTCCATAGCTTCAGAGCAGCACTGGAAAAGAACCTCTGGGTGACTGATGTTAGTCTAGATCTTTCAGGCTGAAGTAAATTCTTCCCCAAGGACCTTAGTGTGTGGGATGGACAGTACAGAAGATGGCATTCCTTTAAGTATTCTGGACCCAAGACATTCTATGCAAAATTCCTCATGTTTTTCATACAGGAAAAAACATTTTCCATGCAGAAAATAGTATTTCTAGACAGAAATATTACTTTTAGCACAGAAAATGCTGTTTCCTGCACAGAAAATACTGTTTTCTATTCAAAAATACCTATGCAAATTTTGCTCAGAATAAGCCTCAAACTGCAAATAGTCTTTGACAAGTCTTCAATTTTGAAGACTTCTTCACAACAAAAAGGAAACTGATGAAATTTCTCATTGCTTCCTTCAGGAAGAAAATTAGCCAAGACTTACACCCCTTGGGGAAACACAACAGGCAGGTTTTAGATAAAAAGATCATTTATTGGCAAGCATTGTGTCTTTTCTGCAGTTGAGAGTCCTCAGCACATTTACTGTTCATGAGCTTCTGATGATTATCCACCTAGCATTCATTTTGAACATAATCTGCAAACACTTTTCTGCTTTGTCTGAACTTGTGTTTATCAAGTGCTTTGGCTGCCACACACCTGGATATTACTTTATATTACATTATAAATTATAATATTATATTACTTTAAAGAGCAATTTCCCCTCCAAATGAAAAGTTCTCTCACAATTTCCCAGTACAACTTGCTTAAAGATTATTGTGGGCCATTCTCTAGCAAGATGACCAAATACGTGTAAAGATTATCACATATGTTTACAGCCTGTCTATTTATTCCAGCATTATTCTCACTCAGAGGCGTCTCATTCCTCCCATTCTCTTCTAATTAAATCTGAATATGTTCCAAATGTCAGGCCAGTGAAAGACTCCATTATTTTTTCCACTGACAAGTTTATGCTTAAAAATGTTGGAATGATGTAGAATAATTGATTCTGATTACATTTCATACTATGATGTATGCACATTCCTATAATGGTATTATTTTCCAGAAAATGTGAAATTCTCAGGCTTCTGCACAGCATATAAACATATGCTGGGATCCTAGTGAGCATCAGCAAAGTATAATGGTGTAAATCCCAGAAGAGTGGCAATGCCAGAAGTGGTGATGGTGGCAAGGGCAAGGGCACAGCTGCACCCAAGCATCAATGGGAAGGCTGTTGTGTTGTCAAGGAACTGCTTGTATAGACAGAGGCAGTGTGTATCTCACTACACAAACTTGGAGAATGTAAAACCACTAGTTCAATTGGGACTTATAGTGGCATAATGCCCCAAGAGGATGCTGGATGAAGATGGCCTTTTTCCATCCTATCAAAATGACTATGGCCCATTACAAACGGGCCTAAAAGTGTGTGCTCCGCATGTGCTAGGATTAGAAAGGGGCGTCCTTTCCGGATGCCCCAACCCTAGCATGCGCAGAGTGGCGGCCGTTCCACACGGCCGCCTCCATTACGACGTCACGACCGCGCCGCCTCTATATGGGGTGGTGCAGACGTGACGTCACGCCACGCCAGGGCGCATAGTATGCCCCTTCCCCAGTCTCAAAAGGAGCTCCGAAACGGAGCTCCTTTTGCCGTTTGCGTCACTGGGCGCAGCCTTCAGACGGCTGTGCCCAGCGACACAGAGGAGAAAGGGGCAAGTGGCCCCTTTCTCCTCCTCCCCGCCGCCGCAGGGTGTCCTTGGGGCTTGAAGCCCCAGGGACACCCCTTTCCAGGCTGCAGGGAAGGGGCCTTTTGCCGCTTCTCCACAGCCTGGAAAGCGGCGGATCGGGGCCTCAGCAGCTGCCGCTCTGGCCGCTGAGGCCCTGATCCGGCGGGGAAAGGGGTGGGTGCAGGCCGCCGCTTTTGGGCAGTCTGTAACTCGCCCAAGTTATTTATAGGTTAGACACCATTTCAAAGTTATTACATTCACCAGTCCACATACAATGTCCTTTTCTTACACAATGTGTGTGAAAGCACATTGATAAATATAAAATGTAGGTTGTAACCATAAATTGGTTCATAATTATGGAATTCTCTTACCCTTATGGTCAGCTTCAACGTCTTCTGGAAGTGTCCAAAAATTGTAAATCTAATCCTACTTTCTCAAGAAGTCATCCCATTGGAATTAGTGAGTATTCTCTTATCAGAATGTGGTAGGGGGCTGTTGTTCTTGTTAATGATTGCTCTGGAAACAGGCTAGTGGAGGCATGAAGCCTAAGCTCTGGTTGTACTTTAGCTCCTGAGATCTTGCTATGTATCGGAAAGGATTAAAAATGCTTTGTCCTCCACTCCCTGTAATGGAGCCAACCCAAGGTCTTAAGGATTAGGAAGGTGCATAACTGAAATATTATTATTGTCTCTACAGACATTATGAGATCATTTCACAACGTTTTGCAAAGTTTAGTACAGTATGCTGTGAAACTATTATGTGACTCAAGTAAGGCTGGGAACTGTGGTCCCCAGATGTTGGTAGTCCACAGCTCCTCTGATTCCTGACCATTGCCCAAGCTAGATGAAGATGAGAACTGGTGTCCAGTCATGTTTGGAGAGCCACAGGTTCTCCATCTGTCCTAAGGCTATCAGGTAATGAGAAATGTGAACTTCACGTTCTGCTTTCTTAGCTAACTTCTGTTTGCTGTACTATGTTTGGTTATCTTACATAAGTGGCACGGCCCCTGACTGGCAGTCAACCCCCCCAAAGTCACATTAATATTAATGGCTCATTGTTTAGTGACCATATTTCCAGGAGATCCTTGTAAACCCAAATAGATTCCAGGACTCCTCCACATATGCTGTGTACTTGTCTTGTCAGTTATCAGGCAAAGCTCAATGAACATTCCCTGTCACCATGTATTTTCTTTTCATTTCTTTAGTTAAGAAGCTGGACTTACTCACTGTAGCCTTCAGGAAACATCCAGTACACTTGAAGGTCTAAGCTAGGTACCAGGTCATGCCATGCAAGAGGGACTGAACTGTGCCTGCAAAAATTGTTGCAGTGGTCAGTAGTCAACAACACCCTGTATGCAGTAGCGTGGTGATGCCCTCCACAGTATTTATCATCCCTCTCTTTGCCAAAGTATGGACATCATCTCAATAGAAAGAGTAAGAATTTAAGGATTCTGCTGTATATCAAACAAGCATGGGCAGTATATAAAAATGTCATTATGGATCATCAGATTTGGTCCACCCCTCAGCCTTGACTAACTTTAGTATTAGGGATTTTGGATTATTTTGCTGGATTTCTTTGCAGTTTTTGGGAAGAGCACTGGCTATTGTATGTTCAATGAAAGACACTTAGTACAGTATTGAGTGTTAGGAAGGACACTTAGCTATTCTACAGCAGATTAACTGGCTCTTTAGCAATTATGGAGCTGACATGGTATAGTGGTCTGAGTGCTGGACAAGGGCTCTGGGAGATCAGCCTTTGGATCTCCACTCAGCCATTGAAATCCACTGGGTGAGCTAGTAATCCCCTCAGCCTCAAAAAAAGGCAATGGCAAACTACCACTGAACTAGTCTTGTTAAGAAAACCCCATGATAGGTTTGCCATAAATTAGAAATGACTTGTAGGCATGCACAAAAAGAAGTGTGCAGTTGCAAGAAAGAAAATATTTTATTACCCAGGATGTTGATTTTGCAAATTTATGTTATTTCACATAGAATTACCCTGACCATTCACTAATGTGAATTTGTGATTTCGGATGTTAACAGGGTGGGAAAGATGCCCCAGATGGCAAATTCTGGAAAGATGTTATGGTAAATTAGGTATAGTGCCTTTTACTTAAGATTTTTCTATTCATTAAGTTGAATACCAACTTAATATGCAGTATGAAACTTGACTCCCTTTGTGTCAGGTTGACTACAGTGTAATATATACTCCCAAGAACATACACTGTCCCCCAAATATCCTTATACATAGTCTTGATGCATATCTATTGGTGCAAACTGTGGTTCTTAGCACTGATTTTTTTGTTGCTTTGGTAAAGTTCCTAAAATTACATTCTCAAAGTCATACTTAATATCCTGTCCAAGATCTTGACAGTGTATATTTTAACAAGTCATTCCCCTGCCCTTCCGCAACCAAATCATGAACTAATCTTGCAGCTGGTGGGGCTTTTGGAATGATGAAAATTTACATTAGATGGCTATCTGCTCCATTAGCTAAGCATGCTGTATAATAAGAAATCCAGAAGTAGCATAAATCACACTACTTGACTGACTGGCAGTGGACCCCATCCAATATTGCGTACTAGGGCTGTTGGAATTGTTCCTAAATTAAAACTGAGTGGGAATTATCCCTCACATTTCATATGTCAGCTAGGTTTATGTACACTGCAAGTCCAGTTTGCTAAATGGTGTGGGAGATATCACAATATTTGCACTTCGGAGTAAAGTTTATACAAAATGGATATGAGGACACAAGAGAGGGGCAGAAATTGCTTTAACAAATCTGCTTCTTTGTGGTTAGATATAGAAAGCACACAGAGCATAAATCAATGTAGCATGGACCACCACTATGGTCTAACATGAACAACTGTGGAGTGATATTTAGAGAGGAAGAATGAAGGAAGACAAAGTCCCATGTGCTGTGTGATGGTCAAAACCTTTTATTTCTTAAAAAGCTCAACACATTTCAGCCTTATCAGCAATTGGTCTTCTTCAGGGGCAATTCTCAGAAATTTCTGGAGTTGCAGTCTGCATCCTTTATAAAAGTGGATCTTCTGGACTTTTTAAGAAATAAAAAGTTTTTGACCCTTGCACAGCATGTGGGATTTTGTCTCCTTTCAGTCTTCCACTTTGCTTCCATTTTTTTTTGTTCTGTTATGGATGATATAGAGGCCATACACAAAGCTAACCCACTTCTGCTTCAACCAGAACTTTGAAGTACAGTGGTACCCCCGGGTTAGCGAAATTAATTCGTTCCGCCGCCGCGGAGTTCGTAACCCGAAAGATTCGCAACCACAAAAAGCCATAGCCGCTAGCGTAGAAAGCCGCGATTTCGTGCGAAAAAGCGCCGAAAAGCACCAAAAAATTTTTTCGTAAACCCGAAAAAAACCTTCGTATCCCGGAACAGTTTTTTCCTATGGGATTTTTTCGTATCCCAGAAATTTCGTAACGCGGTGCTTTCGTATCCCGGGGTACCATTGTACAGGTTTGTTGATGTTGTTGTCAGCCTTCAAATAATCTCTGACTTACAGCTCTAAAGTGAATCTATCATGAGGTTTTCTAGGTAAGATTTGTTCAGAGGAGGTTTGCCATTGCCTTCCCCTGAGGCTGTGAAAGTGTGACCTGGACAAGCTCACCCAGTGGGTTTCATCGCTGAGTGGGGAGTTGTACACCTCAGTTAATGGAGATGATGTCTTCCTAGTTATTACAACTGGAATTCAATAGGACATTTGTGGATGCATGACCTAGAGTCATGTATTCATAATTGATTTGTATGTACTATCCTACATAGTCACAATTGTGCCACAGTCATAACTCCCTCCCCAAACCTACTTTACTGAGCATCAACCACACCAAGAGAAGGAGGTCGATTCTGATGGTGATTGAGATGTAGGTGGATGATATTTCCATTCCTGTCCCATCAGCAAATGAGGCTGCAACAACTGAAAGCAGGACCCTTGTTGCACTCCCATGTCACAAAAATTGGTTAGAGTGGGTTTGGGCTGGAAGACAGTGCTTAGTTACACATGTGTGACTAAATACAACACATGTGTAACTGAGTAGAATTCCAGCTTACCTAGTTCCTGAGGAAGAAATAAATGGGCAGAAATATGGAATAGGTTCGTAACGTCACAAACAAGAAGAGAAGTTCAATATGTTTCAGCAGACTTCCAATTCAAAACTAACAATACGCACATGAGAAATAATAATGATAACAACAACAACAACAATAATTTATTTCTATTTCCCACCTCTCCCTGCAGATCGAGGCGGGATTACAGCAGTCAGCAAATTTCAACAATAAAAACATATTTCAACAATATTAAATACATAACATAAAAATATATATACATTGCTATCAGTACAATACAGCTAGTTGACTCTCCGTAAAAAAACATACAATACTGACAGAGGTGAGAATTTTACAGCAGGTTTGGTGGGTAGGCTCGCTGGAAGTGCCTTCTTGAAAGCGCCTTCTTCAGTGCCTTCTTGAAAGCATCCAAGGTGGTAATGAGACGGATCTCTTCCAGCAAATCATTCCACAACTTGGGGTGGGGGGGGCATTGCAGAAAATGCTCTGTGGGAAGTGGTCACTAGCCTGGTATTTACGTAGTCTAGTGATTTCTTCCCAGTTATTCTGAGAGTGCGGGGCGGATTGTGTAGGGAGAGGGGTTCCCTCAAGTAACTTGGGCCCAAGCCATTTAGGGCTTTAAAGGTAATAACTAACACTTTGTATTGCGCCTGGAAGCTAATCGTCAGCCAGTGCAGAGATTTTAGTATTGGTGTTATATGGTCAAACCTCAATGCTCCGGTGACCAATCTAGCTGCTGCATTTTGAACTAATTGAAGCTTCTGAACTTGGTACAAAGGTAGCCCCATGTAGAGTGCATTACAGAAGTCTAAACGAGAGATTACCAGTGCAAGTACCACTGCTTCAAGGTCCCTTTGGGCCAGGTAGGGGCGCAGTTGGCGTATCAAACGAAGTTGATACCAAGCACTCCTAGCTGTCGCATCTATTTGAGATGACAACTGCAGAGTACTCCCAAACTACGCACTTCATCCTTTAGGGGAAGTGTGACACTGTCCAGGACAGGTTGGCAAAGTTTTCTGCCTGAGCCCAGGGATTCTATTGCTAGTACCTCCACTTTTTCTGGATTCAACTTGAGTTTGTTTTCCCTCATCTATCCCATTACCGACTCAAGGCAGGCATTTAGAGGTGAGATGCCATCCTTGGTCACTGCAAGAGTCTTTTCACTGCATGAAACAAACATGTTACGTAAGCCTTGCATAAATAAATGTGCATAAATACAAACATTTTCAATCTTCTAGAGAGCATTTAAAGGTTTCTTCCAACATTCACCAAAGATGATTTTTTTGTTTCACTATCTTTTACTTTTCTTATGATTTCCATTTTGATGGCCAAACCCCTAGAACTGTGCTTTTTAAAAACATGCTGGAAAGAACTAGTGAAGCACACTTACCTATACTCCACCTTTTTCTGTTTTGCTGTTGATACATCCTCAGTAAGGGATTTTGGAGTCAGCTGCTGCTTATCTTGCCTGCTTTAGACAGGCAAACACAACTGCAGCAGGACTGGCTAAAAATAATATCTCTTTGCTAACTCAAGTTATTTAATTATTTAATGCAGACTCGTTAAGGACAGTGCACTTGGTTTGGTGGGTTTGTTTTGGGGGGGGGGGGGGAAGCTCCTCCAGGCACTAACCAGGGCCTTTCTGGTTGAAGGTTTTAAAAATGGACAATTAACCATAGTGACTCTAAGTGAGAATGGGGATTGAAACTTAAAACTGGTTTCAGAGAGAGAGAGAGAGAATAAAATCCTTATGAACTATGTGTTATTATTTTTAAAGACGTTCTTGGGCTGTATGAAATCCATACTGGTTATATTAATGCCACGTGTTCTTCCAGCACGACAAAAAAAAATGTATCACTTATTGTTAACTCTGAACCTTTAATTTTGGCCAACAGCATTAGATGTAAGTGATTCTCATGTAACAAGAACAGATGCCAGAGTATTTGATTTGGCCACAGGGACTGACTTTTAAGAGTGTCAGAACTGAACTGCAAATTTATAGTCTTGATAACTATATTCACTCTCGCTAAAGAACTGAGATCATAGGAAAACTGCTCTACAAACAGCGAAGGGGGGGGGAACCCTCTGATAAAGTCACTGACAATGCCCACGTAACCCATTTTAAGACATTTTCATTGTCATACATGTGCCAAAAGTAGTAAGAGACAGATGTGTAGCTCCAAGTTTTCATCCAAAATTCATTCTTTAAAAAAAAAAAAAATCCTAGGAGTTACAGATTTCACCATATGGACTCATAAACTAGAGCAAACGTGAAGCATTTAAACCCAAAGATGGATAGCTGAACTGCCTACCTCAAATGCCCAATCTGTAATTCTGGCATTGAAGGTTCATTCTGCCCAAATAGGCAAAAGCCTATCTGAAGGGCAGGGGGACCTGCAGAGTTGTGCCAGGGTCTAGAGGCATATTTTTGCCCATTGATTTCAACAGTTTGTAGCTTTGTGGGAACCAGCAGCCAATAGCTTGGGGACTGGCACCGATCTAGGCATCACCACTTTGAATAGCACTGTTTTACAGTTCATTTAAATTGTTTAATTTTAGCTAACCACACTGGCTCCAGTTTCAAGTTGTGTATAAAATGGGAGGATGCTGAGTGTGCAACTGTGTGTATGTATATGGAAACACCTAGTTCTGTTTTAGAAAACAGGCTTTTTATGCTTTAGAATGCTGTTGATCCCAATTTTATTTCCTTTCTGACATACAAATGGTTCCTATGGTGTGGTATAGTGGATTTGATTGCTAAAAGTTTGGTCACATTGTTTTATTTGCATTTTAACTGTGTTGCTTTGAGAGCCCATGGCAAAACGCAGCATAAAACAAAACTTTAACCAATCCAATAAATAATTTTTTGGAATAGAGACAGCCTCTTGAATCAGGGGTGGGGGTTTCAAACTTGTTATTATTGTTGTTATTTATATAGCACCATCAATGTACATGGCACTTTACAACTGAATAAAGCTTTTGGAACTACAATTTAGTACTTCAGTAATATAAAATATAATAATATAAAATGGACTGAAGGACTTCTCTTTTCCTCCTGAAAGAAGAGGACAGGGCATTGCATTCATTGCCCTGTCTCTCAAACGTGATGGACAGAACTGAAATTGACTGTGCCAGTCCTCTATTATTAATTGGTGCTTCTCATGCAGCTCCCCACTTCTCCAAGGGATGCATGTGCAAAAGGCCTTTGCTGGAAGAGGGTGCATGAAATGAAGTGCGAGATCACTGGTTAACTCCAGGCTTCAGAAGGAATATGACAACAGCCAGCCTTCTTGCTCAAATGTTTTACGTATCATGTGGAATGTCTGCCATATAATAAGGTCATCCAAAGTCCAGAATGTTATATGAAAATTTAGATATTTCAGTAATTTATCGTCATCTGATCTTCAAGAGAAACAAAGAAGCCAAAAAATGCAGTAACAAGTACTTTGTGCTTTTTAAAAAAAGAGTACAAATGTCTATGAGTCTCAGATTTAGATATTTATTTACCAAACAATACTGACCACACCTGAAAAAACATTTCAATTTAAAGCTGGTAAATTAAACATTTATGCAAATAGCCAGGCTGCAAAGTGCTGGGAGCTTGAAGAGAGAAGGGATGCAGGCGCCACATTCCAGTTTGTTACACTCCTCCCACTACCTTTGCCGAAAGTCTTCAGGCCTGTAACAAAAAAGATGATAAATACATTTACAGATACTTTTTTGAAATCAAGGTATTCTAAACTACAGTTTGTGTTTTGGAACCTTAATTAATTGGTCATTAATTTTTGCTATTAAATAGTTATGCAATAAAACAGCAAAGAACAAGCAGAAAGGGAGAACTTTGGTGTTGATTATTTTTTAAATGATCAGTTGTAAATTTGGAGGTAATCCTTTATGACAGGGGTGGGAATGGTGTGGCCCATGAGCTGCATGTGGCCTATAGGGGAGGCCAGCACAGCCCTTGGGATCAGCATCACTCTGAGGCCAAGTTGCCCTATTTTTCTAGCCAAAAAATCCACTGTGAAATTGTAAAAACACATTACAATGATTAAATCCCTTTCCATATGATTGTAGTGTTTCTTGGGGGAGGGGATTTCTCCACTCCCAAACAGCTACCCCCCAATGGCTCAAATGTCAACTGGAAGAGAGACACTGTCAACCCAAACAGTAATAGCTGTTTGACAATAGAATATGCTGCATCAGAGAGTGGTGGTCTCTTCTTTGGAGATTTTTAAACAGAGGTTGGGTGGCCATCTGTGGGAGTGTTTTGGTTGTGTACTCCTGCATGGCAGCAGGTTGGTCTAGATGACCCTTGGGGTTTCTTCAAACTCGATGAGTCTATGACTCTAAAGGCAACTGTGATGACATGCTTCTGTGCCTTGGAGGCGCAAAAAATGGAGTACTGTAGCCCTCCAGGGTCTACAGCATGCCTATTCCTAATTTATGGCAAACTCATTTTGCAATATCCATTTTTGCTCTTCAAAGCTAGAGCCTTTCAAAGTAAATTTCGGTAGCAATCTCCTCATTTTACCTGAAACTACAAGAGACAAACAAAATGAACTTGATAACAGAAATCAAATCAAATCAAATCTGGACTGGGGAGAATTCAGACCATGTAGTTTCCTAAACCAAATGCAAGAAGTTTCCAGCTCCTATGGTCCCAGAGAGTCTGCAGTTCTGATGAGCACATGGTACTGTATATGCTAAAAAAAAAAAATTAAGTTTGAATAACTCAACTCATCATCAGTATACTACACAAATTCCTCATACAATATGAAGACCAGACCCTGCTGAGATTCCCCTCCTTCCATGGGATGCTTGCCAGACAATGACCATCTTTTACCTCTACTTATTTCATCAAGTTCATCACTCTTCTCCCAAATCATGTGCCAAAATCCACTGATGTCATTAGCTGAGCATTACAATGGTGCTCTTTCTCCCATCTGTGTTCATGCCCTCCCAGTGGAGTCATGTGCTGACAGAGCAACATTACCACATTTTTTTCTACATGGAGTTGCAAACAAGCAATACCAACCAGCTTCACCCAATTAATTGCCCTCTCTCTATATTTTTTGCAATTTCCATCAGCCCCAAACATGACCGTTATTTAGAAATGATAGGAGTTAAACAGATTAAAACTGAAAAAAATACCCTCACAATTTTAGTCCAGTGATTTAAGGGCACAGAATAATCTTTGCACTACACCAAAGATATCAACTTGATTTTTTTAAAAAAAAAATCAATATCATATAAGCTGAGGATCCTAATGATTTGCATTTAATGACTTTTTCTTGAGCTAAATGGCTTTCTTATTGAATTAAAACAGTGATTCCCAGACTTTAGTTCTCTAGGTGCTTTGGACCTCAACTCCCAAAAGCACCAGCCAACTTGGCCAACAGTCAGGAATTCTGAAAACTGAAGTCCAAAACATCTGGAGGACAAAAGTTTGGGAACCACTGGTGTAAAACATATTCAAACCTATTAGTTTTCAGATATATTTATTTGTACCATTCAAGATTACTGAGTTAGGCTCATTATGAACTTCCTTTTAGAAAATTTACACCTCTGTTATTCCTGTGGCAGGTAAAGATTATCTAGATGAGCAAACTTTATCCACCCTACCAAATGCATCTGAGAAAGTAGACTGAAGTCTACAAAAGCTCATGCTGCCAATTTCTTTCTTTCAGTTAGTCTCAAAAGTGCTACAAGATCTCTCCACAAACTTTATTAAATGTTGATGATGAAATACCAGCAGCATTTCTTGTAGAATTTAATAAAAGCAGTAATCCACCCAGTTCAGATTGGTATTATTTTTCATAGACAGAGAGATGGTAACATTAGACTACTTACAAATTGCAAATTGAATTCCAAGTACTATTGTTTTAAATACTAGAAGACCAGACCCATGATAAAAAAAGTGACAAGGGCGGGATATAGACCGCCATATAGTACATATTCTATACGTACTAGGGTTAGGAAGGGGCGGTGCTTCCGCACTCCCCTAACCCTAGTATGTATAGAATACGTACAACATGGCGGCGCCCCTTCCACATGGGGGCCACCATGTTTACGTACTGGATGCATAGCATCCAGACGTGTCGCGACGCCTATGATGTCGCAAATGCACCAGCGGCGCCTCGCGACATCATAAAGGTGCCGCAAAAAGAAGCTCCAAAATGGAGTTTCTTTTTTGCTCCGCGTGGGAGCCACGCGGTTTGGCTGCTGCGGCTCCTGCGCGGAGCAAATGGCGCCAGCCGGAGACCGCCTCAAAGCGGCGGTCTGTATCCCGCCAAAATTAACTATCAGTTTAGTTTTAGCACTTTAAAAAAACTTGGGTCTCCCATCAGAGATTTTGAAATGGATTCAGATTTTTAAAATTGTCTAAATCAAGAGTGAGCACTAAGTGAATACTTTCCAACTTTTTTCACCTACTGAGGGGTGTACAACTAGTATGTGCTCTCCCCATTGATGGTTTGAGCCATTCACATGTACAATTAGACATAATGTATAAGGCAGCATGATCTTTTGCTGTTTATTTCTAAAAGCATAATTTTCTTTACCAGAGTTGATAAAATTAATCAATATTTGTGGGGCCCTTCCTGGCTATACTGTTAACTGATCCAAATGCCTTTTGAAATTCCATCTCACTAATTTGCAAATGGCAATTTTGTTGGTGTCCAGAAACTATTAGATATTTAAGGACATTAGTTCTTAAGGATATTGTGCAAATAATATACAGGTATAATGTAGTTGACACTGCTTTAAAACTGCCATAGCTCAATCCTGAGCTTTGTAGTTTTGTGAGATATTTAGCCTTCTCTGTCAGAGAACTCTAGTGCCACAACAAACTAGCCATGAGCCATACCAGTTAAAGTGGTGTCAAACTACATTATCTCTGAAGTGCAGATCCAGCCTAGGAGAAAATAGAAACATTCCTCTGAAGTACTGTCTACTATCCACACAGTGCCTATGAATGCAACCAAAGGCTAAACACTTGGCTCATGTGGGGAATGTAGCTTCTTCATTTCAAGCCAGCATTACAACTGTGGACAACTGAGAGCTGTATCTGGATGACATCAAACTGAGAAAGGTGGACCAAATACATTTTCACCATTTTACACCAGGAGCAATCACACAGAGCAGCCCAAGATACAGCAATGCAGCCCTCCTCATCTTGGCAAAAGAAATACAGCTTACTATGAGTGGTTGGACAGTCATGAACAGTCTTTACATTTCCCTCAGCAATATTTCTCTGAAACACCCAATGAACATGAAAGGAATATTGGGGAACAAAGAGTCACAACAGCAATATATTTTGAGGTACACCAAAATTGTCTGTGTTACAAGGAGAAGCCACCTGCTTATGATCCTAATATTTACCTATGCAATGAACCTGAACCAACTTAAGAAGGCAATTGTGGAAATGCTCCATACAGTCAACACCAGAGTGAAGATGGCATAGATGTTCAATGCTGAGTATTTGAGAAGGAAAAGTTATCTGCCAAAAGCAAGCATTTCTCTGCCCAGTACAATGCTTTTAACAAAGCACTACTAAAATATTTCCCCCTTGTTAAAACTTATTTATGAGGGGTGGAAAAACATTTATTCAAGGAATTTGCTGAAGAAAGTGCTCTAATGAGTGAAAGAAAACTATGGTAGTTTTCAGTCAATGGTCTCAGCAGTCAGAGTAGAATTTGCTCTTTTGCAAAACCACAGGCAGTGCATTCCAGCTATGGTGACCCTTTTTTGCCTAGCGATGCTCTGCAGACCAAAAGCTTGTGTCTCGCTCAAGCTGTAAGAAAATAAGAGGCAGCATTATCTAACCGGGGGAAAAGTAATGGGAAGGGGGGCAGATTTTATTTTTAACAACAGAAAAAGCATACTTAATGAGACTCTGCAGCCTTTCAAAATACAGTGTATTCTTACATTATTTCAATGTCAATCAGCAGGAGTGATTCCAAACCTTGAAATGAGATGTATAAAAGCAGTAAACATGGGGCAAGGGAACAAATGGGTCATGAAAAAGACCTGGCACCAACTTCAGACTCCTGTTTGGTACTGGATAAATCTCTGACTGCACATTTACCATTTTATGCTTTTATATATGAAAATAGAAGTCCATGGCTCTATTCCAAAGATAATCTATTGCATTTAAATTCCACTTGGAGCAACTGAGCCTAAGGTAATTTGTGGGACCTAATCCAATGGGATCAAATTTAAGTGTCACTGAAAGAAATCCAGTAAACTTTCTCTAGATCATGATATGGACAACTATAATACAGAGTCCTTCCACTCTGCTAGGTACCATTTTGTAAACGAAGTTTATATTAAACCATATGCCATAGAAGAGAACCTCAGGTGTTTCCCATCCAGCTCAGCCTTTCCAGTATATTTTGCAAGCAGATGCAATGAGGTGAACTAGACACTTTTGAAGTTGCTGTCTGGAACCGAGACAGACATTTTGCAAACTGTGCAGTTTTTTAACGCTTGATGGAAAAATTTCCAAACTAGTAAAAATTACATGTGTTCTGTCCCATTTCACTTTAGCTTTGCCCATTCTATTTTTGGCCCATCCTCTTCACTGTGGTCCAAAACCCTTCCCAAATTGGACTTCAGTCCTCAAGCCAATGAAAATTTCCCACTCCTGCAAAGATAGGCTTCAAAACAACTTGGATTTTAAAATTAATACAAGTGCTTCATACAATTTTTCAAAAGCTAAGCTTGCCACACATTATTTGTGGCTCTGATCCTCAAAATGACTCCTTTACAGGGGCTTTTATCTGACCCAGGATTAGTGTTAATCTGAAAGCCAGGAGTGTCATTTGCAAAAGCTGGCAATATTTATATTAAGTATTTTTACACTATAAGGCAAAATTGTTTACAAGAGAAAATTACAGTGGACCCTTCATATTGGTGGGCTGGCGATCTATGGATAGGACTGCCCATGGATTGTCACATCCCATATTATTCAGTGCTGCAGTGTGCATGTATCTGCGACTGAGTAATATGGGGCATGGCTGTCTGCATTTTTTGCTGTGTGTGTGTGTGTGTGTGTGTGTGTGTGTGTGTGAACCAAACACAAGTGGATGAAAAGAGTCCATTGTGTACACAACGAAATACAAAATGTATTTAACAAAACAGCAGTAGACTTACCAATTAAAAAGGTTTAGGTAGTACAAGTGGCAAACACCAGTGCCTGAGATTCTGAAAAGCCACTGCCATTTGGGACAGACTGTTCCTTGTCTAAATGGCTAAATGAGTTGAACTAGTATAAGCTTTCTTTATTTTTGTGCTAACTCAGTGCTCAGTGACAACAATTAAAATGTTCCTCCTTGACTAATATGCAAGTTCAGAAGTGGAGCAGAGCAGGGGGGTGACATCTTAATTATGAAATTACGACACTAGAGCGCACCCGCGCCATATGCGGGCACACTATATGTGGCTTCCAGCTTACAATTGATTCCATGGGTCTTGATGGGACTAACCAGGAGAATTCCAGCTACTAAATTCCTAACACAGAGATTTCCCAACACTTAGTTTGGATATATGGGAAAGAACTATCACTTCTTTGTAAAATACAGCGATACAAAGGTCACATAAGGGAACACACACATACACAATCCATGGAACCGGAGCCCTAAATATCTAGATTTCAGACTGTTGCATTAGCAGAATCCTTAACGTTTCCGAGATTATTTTCAGTCAAAACATCTCCATTCTGTGACAGATTAATATATTCGGTAATTACAGTCTGTTAAAATTCCCATAAATTATTTTCCTTTCAGCTCTAATACACATTTCAAAATCACCATAGCCTTCTCAGTAGTCATATGTTTATGAAACATCTGTTTGTGCCCCTGAAGACAGAAATACCAAGAGTTCTCTGTAAAACTAAAAAGTTACCGACCAAGTGAGCATTAGGCAACTGCTATGACAACTCTGAACACTTTGAAATGGCATCCCCCCTTTGCCTGCAGGGCATACTCTCTCCTCATCAGTGTAGGTATAGCAAAGTCCATCTACCTTGTGAGTGGCAGGCATTCAACACCTTCTTACCATAGAGGAGGCGGATTTTCTGAGAAGACTTAAGCTTCTATCAGCACTGTATGAGGTCAGTGCCTTCCAGCTAAGATATTAGCAGCATACACCAATAGCCTGACATAAAGATATGTGTAATGGGAGAAACACAAAGTTGAAAAGGGCACTAATGAGTCTTCATTGAGAATCCCACTCCCCCAGACGTGGAGTCAATACAGGCAGAGGCAGAATTTCTCTTCATGCGCAAGCTGCCTCCTACATCCATCCCCTCATGAACTCTTTTTCTTACTGAAATAAGTTTAACTATTCTGCATGTTTTTGAACAGTATGCAAATATTGCTGGCACCTTTGATTCTGCTGTTTCTTTACAGCACAGGAACTTTGAGGATTTGAGTTTAGTGTGAGGGGCTAAACAAATATTAATGTTGTAAGGCTGGGAGTAACTTATTTTCTTGGTTAACTCTGCTCTCAGAAAGTTTAAATGCAGTGTAATGCCATCCAGGTGATCTGCACATTTAGCAATAGGAATTAGTTTTTCAGTAATACTTCCTAGGGTACCAAAATGTTACAGGTTCATTATACTTTATTCAAAATGCTTGGGACCAGAAGTGTTTCTGGTTTTCAAATACAGTCGGCCATTCTGGACCCACCCACCCCCTGCGAAAATGGAGACTCGACGAAAACATTATCTTGCACATCATTCCACTAGGCTGCATTATTTCTGAATCTGAATATCAAGAAGAAAGAAATACAATTTCCATCAAGAACCATAGATCAGTTAGCCCATTATTATGGTTTGGCTCCATCTTTGTTTGCTAGAGTTCAACAAATAAAATCTGTCTATACAAAAGCAGTACACACAGAAGTGCTGAATTATTAACCGATGACAGCAATAAGATGTCACAACTTATCTTTCAGGCTTACCTAATAAAAATGGTTTCAGTGTGTTCTCAAATGTTCATTTTCACTTCTTGGTACATAATTATAAAAAAAGTACCGAAGAAAAATACTTTCATCATATTCAACTTTGTATTTTACAAATTAATTATATACTAAATCCTTCTAATATGTGGGTGGACAAAAATAATCAGATCAATGAAAATTTTGTTTTGAAAGACAAAAAAAATTAGTTTGAGGTGTTACCTGACTGCATTTTAAATCTATCAATATTGCCAGTATTGTAAATAATGCTGAAATGATATAGGGATTTATAAAATGAGTTTTATTTGTTCATCTGATCACAAATCAAAGTGTAATAAAATCTGAAGAACAGAAGAACTACTATGCTAGATTAGATTTACCTGCCCAAATCTATCTAGTTAAGCCACTCTTGGCTCTTAAGATAGAACAGTACTTCTCTG